>NW_015505788.1:1004659-1027240 GCF_001515645.1 Sinocyclocheilus grahami
GTCTGTACAGTATAAAAACCATTACGCCTATGGAGAGTCACCACTTTTCACAAAAACAAACCTGTGTGTGTGTGTGTGTGTGTGTGTGTGTGTGTTTAAAAGAGTAAAAGTTTAAACTTTTACAGTGAAAACTTTTAAACAACCATAAAAGTATATGCTGTTACAGCAGTGCATTAAATTAAATTAAAGTATTCCTCTCCGCTGTGGTCTCTGCATGCCTTCCCTGCACAGAAAAGTGCAGCGCAAACATGCTACAAAACATCTCCTTTTGAGTTTCACAGATGACAAAGTCATGAAGGTGAATAAATGATGCCCGAAGTTTCATTTCTGAGTGAATCACTCCTTTAACAGCAGCAACCGGCTATAATAACGCAGGATTTTTCTCGGTGAGTGACAGCATGAGAGGTCACAGGGTGAATCTCGGCTCGTCTCTCACGGTGCCACTGCTGTCATCGTTGCACACTGTAAACCAACACTCATATAGATCTCTCCCCCCCCGCCTGCCACATCGACTCAGCAGTTATAAAGATCTCATTGATTTACATTGCAATCAGAGTTTCATTTTACTTTTTGGCCATTTCCATATCAGCAACTTTTTCTTCTGAAGTCTGAGCTCTATATGGTCCTGATGTATCAAAGAAAAACACAATGTATTTTTTAAGTTTTTCTCTTTTTTTCTTCTTTTTTTGTTTAAAAGCTCAATAATCCGGTTATTAATTTAGACTACTATGTCAGGCTTTACAGGGTTAACACAGATTTATAACACGTACATCCATCTTACTAAGACATATTATTGGCAGATACAGAGTGACAACTGATATGTATTATATGTAAGTAGTCTGCTATTCAGTTATAAAGATCTCATTGATTTACATTGCAATCAGAGTTTCATTGTACTTTTTGCAATTTCCATATCAGAAACTTTTTCTTCTGAAGTCTGAGCTCTATATGGTCCTGATGTATCAAAGAAAAACACAATGTATTTTTTAAGTTTTTCTCTTTTTTTCTTCTTTTTTTGTCTAAAAGCTCAATAATCCGGTTATCAATTTAGACTACTATGTCAGGCTTTACAGGGTTAACACAGATTTATAACACGTACATTTTATAGTTCCATATGTAATTTGGATAAATTGAGAATATTGAGAAAGTTGTGAATCAATGGATGCACACAGTTACATGGAGTCTCCTCTCCTCTTGCGCCCTCTTTTGACCAAAGGCAGAAGTGCACCAGGTATATTTACATTTATTAATTTTTTAGCAGACGCTTTTGTCCGAAGCGACAGGGATCTGCCAAACAAAATTACAAAAAATGTCTAAGAGACAAAAATAAACTCAGTTCATTGTGTCAAAGGGACAATTATATTATTAGTGGTGTTTGCCAAGACAAGCAATTGCTCATAACTATTAAACTTAAGGTATTTAGCATATTAAAGGGATAGTTCACCCAAAAATGAAAATTCTATAATTAATTACTCATGTCCTTTGTTCATGTTCAAAACACAAATTAAGATATTTTTTCTTTCCCAAGTCAAAATTCTCTTTTGACTTGGGCCAGTAAACAATCACCTAGTAACCATCCAGAACACCCTAGCAACCACCAAGAATACCTTTTCGACCATTTAGCAAAATTCTGAATTTTGCACAGGTTACGAGTCCGACTCTCTAACCATTAGGCCACAACTTCCCTGTCACGACTGCCCCGTATATGGCACATAAAGATTGCACTACACCAGGTTTGTAGCCAATGAAGTGACATCAAACGACAACGCGTCTTGATTGAACCCCCAAAAAATACCAAAAGTACCCAACAGAACCTTTGTGTGTGTGTGTGTTAAAGTGAAATGACAATACAGCATGACCGAGATAACTGCAAATGCATTTGAAGAAAAAGAAAAAAACGAAATAATGGCAATAAATTAACTGATTTGACTGCTAATGACATTTAAGAACTGTGACAGATGGGAAGATCATCAGCGAATAATGACTTATGTTCTGTTTCTTACATAAAGCTGTCATATGACTTCAGAAGACTTAGCATAATGTAGCACAAATGTTGGGTTACGAGTCCAACTCTCTAACCATTAGGCCACAACTTCCCTGTCACGACTGCCCCGTATATGGCACATAAAGATTGCACTACACCAGGTTTGTAGCCAATGAAGTGACATCAAACGACAACGTGTCTTGATTGAACCCCCCAAAAATACCAAAAGTACCCAACAGAACCTTTGTGTGTGTGTGTGTGTGTGTTAAAATGAAATGACAGTACAGCATGACAGAGATAACTGCAAATGCATTTGAAGAAAAAGAAAAAAACGAAATAATGGTAATAAATTAACTGATTTGACTGCTAATGACATTTAAGAACTGTGACAGATGGGAAGATCATCAGCGAATAATGACTTATGTTCTGTTTCTTACATAAAGCTGTCATATGACTTCAGAAGACTTAGCATAATGTAGCACAAATGTCATATGAAATGCTTATGAATTACAAGAAAGTTCTCAAAGATACTTAGACACTGCCTCATGGACACGATGCTGATCATGAATCTACAGGTCGATATGACAGCACTATATCTGACCTATGGATTTTCTGAAATCTTTGTTTTAGTGCACTTGTTTTTTTGTTTCCCCGTTTACATTCCTGATTTATTTTTTTCATTTCCTAGATGTCTGGGGGGGGTGGCTGGAGGAAATTATGTCAATCTATACACAGCTACAGAGGAGGCATAAACATATTGAAAATGCACTATAAACTTGAATTGATTTTAGATATATTAAATCACACTGGATTGCATATTAATCATACAAATCCATTTGGTAACGTTACAGATTTTGTTACTCGATTAAACAAACAAATTAAGAGTGCTAACATATAGCACTCTTATATTCTATCTATATAGAATCATTCTACTCTAGTAAGATATACCACTATAAAAAGTTGACATTTGACCAAAGTGTGTCTGTGCGTTATGTCACACCAAATGTACATGAAGACAACCCTAAACACATGGTTAAATTAGCAACAATGAAAAAAAAAATAAAAAAAATAACACACCTCTGATTGTCAGGGTTCTGGAAGGAGGACCCAATTGCAGTGCGAGTAACAAGGGTTTATTGACAAAACACATCAATACAAAAGGGTAGTGAGGTACATATGGGATACCACAACAGGAACACAAACAGAGATAGATAGGGAACGCCACTGGAACAGCCTCCGACATCAACTGGCAGAATACTACAGCAGCAGAGGAGGCAGCAAGACCAGGCCGGTGGAGAGACCAGAGCAAGGCACCAGAGAGCTGAGCTCAGATACTTATGGACCATAAACTCTGAAGCACCCCAGACACCAGGCAAGGGAACAGGTCAGGACAGGACCTCTAACACCACAACATAGCTCCACAGGAACACAAATTACTCCAAGACAAGCAAAAGAACAAACAAAAAGGACTTTAAAAAAAAAAAAAAAAAAAAACAGGACTAAGGAGAACTCGAATACTAAATTAAAAGCAAAAAAGACAAAAACAGACCACATCCAAAAACAAGGAGCAAGACAAGAACATAGAATTCCAAGAGACAAGACTAGAGCACAAGATCAAACAGACAGGAACACATAATCACCCACATCTACAGACAGCGACAAACACAGTGAGGGAAAGAATGACCACAAACCAGCAAAGACAATAGGGCAAGGGGCACTATAAATAGGGAGGAAAACACACGAGGAACAGGTGAGAGCAATTACACTAACAAGGACTCAATCAGGGCTAACAAGAGGGTGTGGTAATGAGGAAACCAGGAGGAGGGGCTAAAGAAGCACATGGCTGAGAAAAACAATCAACTAGGCCATGTGCTGACAAGACAACATAGACACAAGAAACAAAACACAAGACAACCAGAGTGTCAGGGCAAAACCCTGACACTGATGTCTTTTATTGCTTATGATTGACCAAATTTAATAAAGATTTACAGATAATATTCATATTATACTCTACTGTCATTCAAATATGGACAAAAAAAACACATGCCATTTTTCATCCTAAATCTGTTAAAAAAAAGGTATTTTAAAAAAGAAGAAAACAAAAACTAGCTGAAATAAAAGTTTAGACCAACAATGATGTTGGGAGACAAAGCACTGTCTTGCTATTTAAAACAGCTTTAACAGCCTTAATGTACAGGGCTTACACTGTCAACCTGTATTACAGACAAAATATATACGAATTACTGAAATAAATGAACTTTTCCATGACATTCTAATTTATTGAGATGCACCTGTGTATACATAACAATAGAAGTCTATGGGTTTTTGGGAATATGATTTTCCACTGTGGGGGAAAAAAAAGTTTGCCCGATCAGGTAGAAACTAGTAAATGGTGTCAGAACAGACTACAGGTCTGTGCAAAGTTTGATGTTAACTCTACAGTCAGAAAGTCACGCCAAATGAATTAGATCCCACGCGTTGTCACTGAATGGTTTATCATGGAACATGCAGCTATATTTATGTCTCCCATCTCATACGGAGTTTTCTTACACACCCCGTGTCTTTCTTGTTCCATTCTGGTTTTTCAAGACTGAGCAGGTTTATGAGAGGAGTGGCCGCGCGCAACACCTCGAGACCTCACCGCAGCTGCGCCTGCTGCTGGTGACAGGAATCGCCCTTCCAGGCCTGGCTCATGAATATTAATTACGTACAGTGACGTTCGCCAAGCTGTCTGATGATTGGATGACTCTGCCGAAGTCTTATGAATATTAACTAACAATTGACGTTTCCAAGAAACGTTCATTATTATTCATGAGATAAGCAGTCGCCATAGTAGGATTCCTACATTTACGACCCGCCCTCCTTTCTTTAAAGTTTGAGCTGCACACCTACAACCCAAAAGGACACAGACGTGTATTTGAGCTTGGAATCTATATGTACAATCTTATGGAATAATTGTATCACTATACAGGTAAATGCACATTATTTGAACTTGTCTATTTGTGTATTTAATATGCTAATGACAACATTCATTCAGTCTCCAATGTAAATAAAGGGTATACTTATTTCGGTTGTAATATTTATTTTTTTAATCATTCTGTATATTTAATAGTACCTCCGGACTAAACTGCCAAAATAGTCAGTTTTTCCCCCACAGCATGGAAATTATACAGGCTTCAAATACAGACGGTTCATTGTAAGAGACACTTCATAAGTTACTTATTACCAACCAACAGGTGCAGATTACTGTGCTCCTGTTATAGATTTTATTTTTTCCCCCGGTTTTTATTTTTATATATATGTAAAGCCCTAATAGTAGATAACCTCATTTAATGCTTAACTTATTAACTTATATTGCTCGTTTACATTAATATATGAATATATTTGAAAATATATGAATAAGTTTGATTCTATTTACAGATATTTGCATTTTATTGATTAACTAATGAATTATATAATGTCGTTGGTTATTGGTAAAGTTTCTTACATAATGTAAATTCAGAGAAGCATGACAGAAATGCACCTGACTGATAAATAAGAGGCTATATTGTTCCTCTCCAGACACGCACTGTCCATGTTATAATCTCATCAGGTAAATTTGTGTATAATAATTTGCATATGTTCCTGGTGAGTGTAAGGTCTGCAGATCTGCTTAGGTTACATGCTGTGAACTCAACTTACTTTGAACATTAACTCTGTCCTTTGACCATCCCAGGTCAGAAATGATTGGATCTCAGAATGGAGCAGAGAAAGACAGTATGCATTTTTAATAATCTAGTTTATTTAAAACTATGGACATTTTTTGTTCTGAGGTTTCTCGAGTAATTAGCAGCTATAATTTTCAATATCTTGCATAGAAAATGCTTTGGTGGCAACTCCAATAAATACTGATAAGGGATTGTCTGATAACTGCTGGCTTCATCGTTGTGATGTATTTTGTCACATTTTGTCCATCTATATATCTCATCTGACAATACTGGTTTGCTGTTGGACCGGTTTGTTGAACGAAGACAGATTTACGCCAAGCCAAAATATGAGAAGTGAGCATTTTTTTCTCCTGTGGATAATGTTTCATTGTCTTTGCTTGAAGGATTTTCTGTTTGTGGCCAATGGAAGTCAGAAAGTACACTAAGATAACTCAACTTTGCCTAACTTTGCATGCAGTCTGAGGAAGGGATTTCCTCCTAAACACTCACAACAAGCCAGGCTCTAACTTGTTTTGCACTGTGAGTTTTGCACGATGATTTCGAAATGTCAACATTTGGATTGCTTCAGTTCATTTCAGGCTAGTGCGTGACTTGTTGCAAATGAGTGATTTCTCCATGTGATGGTGTTTGTGTGCATGCAGACTGCTGTTATCAGAGTCAAACATTGGGTGAAAGTGATGCTGGTCATTTATTGTGGGTCATGCAGGGTGTGTATAAATAGCCTGCAAAGAAACGTCTAGTCGTTTCTTGTTTGAGTAACTCTAGTTGGGCTAGATTTTTAACTCTAGTTAAAAAATCTAGCCCAACCAGAGTAACATGGCCTCAGAGAGCTCAACCAACTGGATTGGCTTTTTGTGTCTTTCCCAGAGAGCGCTGTTTTTATGTGTTTATGGCTGCTTTGACGTGTTCATTGATTCATTTAATCTGTCTCTACAAAAAAGGTCTAATATAAAGATTTCCATTAACGTACATACAGGGCCGCATTAAGACTGTACTGGGCCCCGGGGCTATGACTTACTGCAGGACACCCCATCACAATAATGATATATATATAAAGCTTTAAATATGATTTTTATCCCACATCACAATTCTTGATGCAATGAAATTTCATAATTTTTGTTACCAATTTCAATATCACAAAAAATAATACTAGCAAGTAAAAATAAGCTTACTGAAGACAAGAAAACAGTCACAAATTAAGCTACAACAGAACAAAGATCATAAGAAATCAGCCTACTTGAAAAACTTGAAAGCACTGGATAATATTACGATGTATAAAGAAAATTGACAAATGGACCGAATGGTCTTCATTGTATATATTCAATATACATTCATTCTTATTTATTTTACAAAAGTGATTCAGTCAAGGACAGTAAGTGATTTTCTTTCTGATGTTTGATTTACATTATCGACACAAATGGCAACAGCAGCTATATTAGGCTGCTTTAGAGGAATAGTTCACCCAAAAATGAAAATTCTGTTGTTGTTCTAAACCTGTATGAGATTCCTTCTGCTGTTGAATGCAAAATAATATATTTGGAACAATACTGGTAATCAGACAGTTGCTGGGTCCCCATGACTTTATGAAAAAAAAAAACACTATTGGAGTCAATGGGGACCAGAAACTGGTTGCAATCATTAAAGATCTCATCACAGAGGCTAATCCAGGATCTCATATAGCCTAACACTACACATGCTTTATCTTTAACTATTAATGCTCATTTAAGACACAAATAACTGTTTACGAGGATACTCGCAAAGATGAGAATTTTTGACACATGACTGTGTATTTGAACGTTTAAGCACAAGGAGCAAAAAGTTTAGTCAGTCGCAATACGAGCAGGTGCGCCCCGCGCGAATCAGGCTGAAACCGTCTTAATGCACGCATTTACCAGAATGAATTCTGCCCCACTGCTTAATGTTCATTAACAGTTTAAACCATTTGTTTTAAAACCTGCTTAAAATGTGTTTAAATGATAAGCTTAGCCTACATCTTGACGCGCAAAACGATTGATACATTTCTACCAGATATTATCTCGGGGTCCTATTATGCTTTTTCCCTTTTTTAATTTTAGTCAGTGTGTAGTGTGTATGTTTGGGCATAAAAAAGAAAGTTACAAATCTCAAAGTGTGCTGCGCATTTTACTGAGGACAGCTTCCACAACACGAGGGAGTACAGTGCCGGATTCGCCAAAAGCTTTTGTTGAAAGATTGAGCAAGGGGCGGGGCAGTACTGAAACACCGTCTAAGCTGTTCACCAATCACAACGCACTGAGACAGCTAATCTATCACAACACATTTTGTTTTTCGGAAGGCGGACCTTCATCAAAGCCAGAACTAATCGAGCCATTTGTGCCAGGCTGGGGAGAAAGGTATTTTAATAATATAAATTATATGAAAAATAATACGTTTTTCGAACCACCAAGCATGAGAGCATGTTCTAGTACACCCCCAAAACAAAATCAAGACTTTGTAAAAAAAGCATAATAGGACCCCTTTAAATGAATATATAGAGTTTGTTCAAACACAAAAACAATATACATCCAGTTAATAATCAAACTAACCTAAAATCTGTGTAGACAATGACGCTGTTTTTTTTCCATGTGCCCGGTTCACTTGCTGTTCCAACAACAGTTGATTGAAGTTACTTCCACTCCATCATCAGCTTTAGTAAAATAACCTGATCTGGGGAGTTTACTGACTAACTTATGTTTTTTTGCTGTTGTTTGTATTTGAAGTTTTTCATTTTTTGAGCCCCTCTCTCTCAGAATTGCTGACATCTTTACTTACAGAATATTGTTCTTTGCGCGAACATTTCCAGATGACTTCATAACGAAATGAAGAGTGAAGGTGAATGCAGACATATAGGCTGGGCAGCGATCATCTGATAGATTCCTGCACATGTCGTTCAAATGTCAAATATAGAATAAATGCATTTGCTTAGTAAACCAAATTAAGACTTTAAGCTTCAATCTCAAATGGTAATGCATGGAATTTACGGAAAAGCTGAACTAAATAACAGCGCTAATAAGTGGGGGGCGTGGTGACTTTAGCGATCGGCGCACCAGTTTATTTACCCTACAGCCAATCACGGGCCCCCTCCTTGCTCGGGCCCCGGGGCTTCAGCCCCACCTAGCCCAATGGTTAATATGGCCCTGCCTACATAGCATATCCTTTGGCACATGCAGCAAGTGAAATACACAACCTGCTTCATTAGGAAGTTGCAATGTGTCATTGATGAAAAAATGTACTATAATATAATGACTTTTTCTTCTATTTACACTTAAAATTTAATGTTCTAAATGCACGTTTTGCCTTGTTTAACAGGCTTAACACAAAATGTTGATTTACTTGAGCACATTTTAAGCACATTTACATGATATAATATGATTTTCAGAGCATATATCTTGATTAAAATTTATTTTATATTAAATAGATTTATTAATTTATTTATTAATAAGATATTATTTGTGAACGAAATTTCTTAATTTTTTTATCCGATTTTGGCAAATAGCCTAGTTTTATTTCTTATTTTAAACATGCATCTACAGTATAACTTGAGGTTCATGCTAAAAAAAAACTATTTACCAATAGAGAGTATTCAGGTAAATAAATGGTATTCAGGATATATTCTCTGAAAACATCTTACACAATTTTGTTTCTCAGGTAATTTAATTTTATGTTAAGCATGCATATTCTGATTAGAAGATCTTTTGAATGGCCTTCAATGGAGAGACAAGCCCATGTAACATTGTAGTTACAGCAGCTAACAAATAGGGGCAAACTTCTCAAATTAACCACACAAACCACTGTGTTCAACTAAAGTCCTAAGCAGGTTCTAACCTCTTTTTCTGTCCGTATTGAAAGCAAAAATGTTCTATGATGCCTAAAATTGTCCACTAAATGAGTGATCTAAATCAGAACAGCTGACTTAGAACATTTGAACAAATCTTTCCAGAATGCACACTGATTAAACCATCCAAAAACCTTTGACTACTTCACGGATATTACATAACACTTTCGTTATCTCACTTGTACTGCATTCAAATTGATGCTCAGAGGTTTCCTCATAGCTCTGGGCTTGTTGTCTTGCTAGCCACTGAAGTTTTAGGTTGCTTTAGGAGGAAAAAATATATCAGGAAAAGAAACTTCAATGCAATGCCATTTAATTTGAAGAGTGCCAAACAAAGGAACTAAGAACTCTATCTAATCATTAACAAGCTGTTCTTGTATCTAATATGACTGATATTTAACCTCCGATTTTCATGACTGCCCTGCTACACATACTTGCCTAAAATGTTCAAATGTCTCAAGTCATAGTGCATTAGAAATAGTGTGCCAAAGTGTCAGGATGGTATTTCCATTGGATTTTCAAAGTGTGCATCCATTTATGAATTATTGGCTAATACTATCAAAGCTAATACTACCAAATATTTAGCAAGCCCCATAAACCCCTGCTGTTATACAAAGGCAAATCTTTCTCCATTGACAGGGATTCAAACAGAGCCATGTATTGACTGAAATTATTTGTATTTTTAATTAAATAAATAAATAAATGCCAGTGCATAATTCTTTTTTGAGGCTTTTAAATACTATTATTGTGTTAATTAATATTTTTAATTTATTTTTATATTTTCTGTTTTCATTTTAATTTTAGTTTGTTTCCGTAATTTATGCGATTTTTGTTCAAATATGAAAATATTTATTTATTTACTTAAACTTATTTATTTCAGTTAGTTACCAAAGCAAGATGTCTAATTTTCGTTTTTTCATCTAAACTCAATTTTTCATCTAACAATTTAATTTGAGCTTTATTTCAAATAAGATATAGACCTCTTTGAATGTTCCCCAAACCCCTTGCTCTGCAGAAGAGAAGAGTTTTTAAATGTGTGACAGTTACTTATGCATTTAGCTAAATGATAATGCGTAATTGCACTTAAAAAAAATGGTGGAATATATTATAAAAAAATGTCATACTCCTGTTGTTTTATTTACAAGTTTGAAAAATCAAATCAGTGTTTTTTTTTCCTTTGCAGACACATTTGCGTGCGATTAAACTGACATATACACTGTAAACACTGTCATTTCTACATGGTTTATTTTCAGTTTCTCAATTCAACAAGTGATCTAAAGTGCAATGAATGCAGAGAAGAGGTTTGATAAAAAGAGAATATATCTTCAATTTATTTTATATTATTTGTATTTTTTATTATTTTATATTTTGAATTTTTTCATGCATTTATTTTTTCATTTTATTTTTATTTTATTTTTGTCATGGTATTTTCAAACACGTCAATCTCTGTTTATAATAATGTCCCAAAGATGTATGTTAATACCACTGAGATCCCACAGGGGTGTTTCTCTTTTGTTTTTCCATCCAGGTGCAGTGTGTAGCCATGGCTGCATGGGTGGAGGCGACCACAAGGGAAATGGGCCAATCGCTCATTAACCCAGACAAACCTTCAGTTTCAGCCTCTGCACTCCCTGGAGACACGGGGAAGCCAGCACTGGGCCCAAAACCCCACCTCATGCCCAAACCATTTGTCCTGCAAAGGAACGCCAGCGTCCACCTGATCCGGGCCCCGAAAACCAACTTTAGCAGAGAGCTCAATCGAGCCGCCTCTTCTGAAGTGCTTTTTGACATCACAAAACCTGGTACTGGTGGTTCAAAACCATCAGAATCCCTAAAATCAGGATCAAACGGCACAGTAAATGGCTCTAACCAAAGTGCAGATCCTAAACCGGTCTCACTCAGCCAAAAACCTGACTTAATGGCTAAGGCTAAACCAGAACCCACAAAGACTCCTGGTTCTAATTACCAAACCGGTCTAAACTCAAAGACTGGTGTGACCGCTGAAGATGTGAAGGACGTTCAGCCCAGGAGCAGAGCAAAATCCATGGGTTCTCAGGATCAAAAGATCCTGAGCCAGAAGGTCCAAGGAGAAGCAGCCAAGACTGAAGCGGACGTCAAAATGTCTTCAAGATGCTGGCCGCCTCGAAATCGTCTCTCCGTGGAGCTGACCTCCAAGTTCGAGTCACCATCTCAACCAGAGAAAGAGGTGAGGAGAGATGCTGAAACCAGCAAGATGGAGAAAGATTGGCCGCCGCATTCTCCTTCTGAGTCCAGGTCTTCAAAGCCTCTGATGGAGAAAGGAGAGACAGGAGATGAGGAGGTCAGCGGAGGCAGCATTAAGAGACGGATCAGCCTTCTCTTCGATCGATCTACAGCAGCTCAGTGCAGGGACACCTTCAACAAAAGAGACAATCCACAAGCCGAAATATCTGTTGACATTAAACAGAGAATCCAGAATCTGAGCTTGGATGCACCAAGGACGCGCTTGCCATCCACTGGTGCTCCAAAAAGGTTAGTGAAGCCTTTCTTTTCATTTTGACCTTCAGTACTTGTGTTTCTTATGCACAAAGCATACTCTGTGTACATAAACAGATACTAGGGCTCAACTGACAGAACTTGAACTGTCGATTTTACATTAATTGATCTTGTTGATCAGTTTTTATGTATTGCATAAAGATGGATATGTGTGATCCTGATCCAAACACCCACTCAGTTGTATTTGAAAACATTTCAGCTATGTCTGTTATGACTCTTAACCATTTGACACATAGCCAACAATCACACGGGTGATCAAATCAAGTTTAAACACTGCCGCTGTTCCAGAAGGACCAGTTGTCATGTTTATGTATGAAACAGCTTCACAAACATCATGGCAGGTGACTTTTTTTATAAGTGATTCATTCTTGTTCATTCAAGAATGAAACAAGCGAGCGAGTCAATGAGCCATTCATTCAACGGATTCGTTCAAAAAAAACGGAATCATTCAAGAACAAATTTTTCAGTTTAATATGTTTTTACAATAGTCTGAAGCAAAGAACATTTTTGTCAGAAATGACAATGTTCTTTCCTTTCATTTATTTAGTAGCCTAACATAAACACTTTTTCTTTAGAATCGTGTTTCGCAATTAACTTAAATGTTTTATTTTTGTACATTTTGCTGAATTGTCACCAAGATAATGTTAGATTGCTGACTAACTGATTTTGTTGAAATGGCAAAGATGACAATCAGTGACGTTTTATGCAATCATTTATCAGAAAAAAGTGTTTATGAATTAATGCTGTTTAAGAACTTTGAGCTGTATAATTTGTTGCAAATATCCTTTTGTGTATTGGCCTACTGTGGCGGTAACAGAAAATAATAACACTTAATGAAAAATAAAAATATTATTCTTGGCAAATATAAAAATAGCTAAAAATAAAAGTTATTTTGTGGTGGGGCCAATGGAAATGTTGGCAGGAATGTTAAGTATGTATTCTGGCCTTATGTTATTACGTATTTTCAAAGCTGTAACATATTTCCAAACTCTTATGTTTGCAGTCCACCATCCGAGAAGACACAGAGCACCTCAGATGAGCCACCGAATGAGAGATCTTCTGAAAAACCTGCAACAACAAAAAAGGTTCCTGGTGACAAACCAGCAAGTACGACAGAAATCAAGAACTCTGCTGCTAGTGTGGAGAATGTAGAAGAAGAGGAAGATGATGTTGCCATTCCTGTTGGGATAAGCCTAGATGCGGAGAAGAAGAGAAGGGAAGAAGAAGAAAAACAGAGAAAAGATGAGCAGTTAGAGAAAGAAAGACAACAGCGGGAAAGGGAAAGACTTTTGGAAGAGGAGAGGGAGGCAAGAGAAATAGAGAGACAGAAAGAGGAGGAACAAGAGAGAAAACAGGAAGAGGAAAAGCAAAGACAGATGGAGGAAAGGAGAAAGCAAGAAGAAGAAGGAATGAGAAGAATTGAAGAAGAAAGAAAAGAGGAGGAGAGGAGGAGACAAGCCGAAAAAGAGAGGGAGAGATGGATCGAAGAGGAGAAGAGAAGGATTCAAGAAGAAAAAGAGCGACTGAGAGAAGAGGAAAGACTGGAGAAACTAAAGAAAGAGAAAGAAATGGAGGAAAGAAAACGAATGGAAGAAGAGAGACAGAAAGAGGAGGAAAGATTGAGACAGGAACGAGAAAAAGAGAGGCTACAGAAGGAAAAAGAGATGGAAGAAGAGCGGAGAAGAATTCAGGAGATGGAGAGACAAAGAGAGGAAGAAAGATTGAGAAAAGAGCAAGAATTAGAGAGAATAAGGAAAGAAAAAGAGATGAAAGAAGAGAAACAAATAATTCAAGAGATGGAGAGAAAAAGAGAGGAAGAAAGATTGAGAAAAGAGCGAGAATTAGAGATAATAAGGAAAGAAAAAGAGATGAAAGAAGAGAAACAAAGAATTCAAGAGATGGAGAGACAAAGAGAGGAAGAAAGATTGAGAAAAGAGCAAGAATTAGAGATAATAAGGAAAGAAAAAGAGATGAAAGAAGAGAAACAAAGAATTCAAGAGATGGAGAGACAAAGAGAGGAAGAAAGATTGAGAAAAGAGCGAGAATTAGAGATAATAAGGAAAGAAAAAGAGATGAAAGAAGAGAAACAAAGAATTCAAGAGATGGAGAGACAGAAACAAGAGGAAAGATTGAGACAGGAACGAGAATTGGAACGAATAAGGAAAGAAAAAGAGATGGAAGAAGAGAAACAAAGAATTCAAGAGATGGAGAGACAGAAACAAGAGGAAAGATTGAGACAGGAACGAGAATTGGAACGAATAAGGAAAGAAAAAGAGATGGAAGAAGAGAAACAAAGAATTCAAGAGATGGAGAGACAGAAAGAGGAGGAACGATTGAGACAGGAACGAGAAAAAGAGAGACTACAGAAGGAAAAAGAGATGGAAGAGGAGAGGAGAAGAATTCAAGAGATGGAGAGACAGAAAGAGGAGGAAAGACTGAGAAAAGAGCGAGAATTAGAGAGAATAAGGAAAGAAAAAAAGATGGAAGAAGAGCGAAGAATTCAGGAGATGGAGAGACAGAAAGTGGAGGAAAGATTGAGACAAGAACAAGAATTGGAACGTATAAGGAAAGAAAAAGAGATGGAAGAAGAGAAACAAAGAATTCAAGAGATGGAGAGACAGAAACAAGAGGAGGAAAGACTGAGAAAAAAACAAGAACAAGAAGAAGAGCGGAGAAGAATTCAGGAGATGGAGAGACAGAGAACAGAGGAAAAACTGAGACAGGAGCGAGAAATAGAGAGACTACAGAAAGAGAGAGAAATTGAAGAAAGAAAACGAATGGAAGCAGAGAGACAGAGAGAAGAAGAAAGACTGAGACAGGAACGAGAAAGAGAGAGACTAAAGAAAGAAAAAGCGATGGAAGAGGAGAGACAAAGAATTCAGGAGTTGGAGAGACAGAAAGAGGACAGATTGAGACAAGAACGAGAAAATGAGATGGAGATGGAAACATGTAAAGCAGCAGAGAGATTACGAGAGGAAGTTCCTACGAGTTATGATTTAATATCGTTTGACGCGGAGGGACCGGCGGCGTCACAGACTCTCGTCTCCACCGTCCAGGCCGCTGACGTCCCGCCTCGGCTCACTGAAGTGATTTATGATGACTTTTCAGTGAAACCCCGAAGATGGGGAACCGGGGCGAGACGTTCCTCGACACCGTCTCCATCCAGAGAACCTCCTGCTGCTCCTGACCACAGTCTACACCCAGAACCAAAGTCCAGTGATCCTGGATCCCAAGAACCATGCGGAGATCAGGTATATGTGCATGATCTGACCGGATTTGAACCTGAAGCTTCCAGTCCACAGAACTCGACCGAAAGCAGAAAGCAAACATATTTATTTGAGGAGTCCAAACCAGAGGACCTGCTGGAGCCAGAAACTCAATCTGATGAGGTGAGACCAATGGCAGTTATTTAAATATTGCGAAATGATTTATTTATGAATATTGTGATATGTTTTACTCTAATAAAAAACAATAAGCCACAAGAGACTTTAAATTACAGTGATTTTACCTCATGTTTAGGGGTGTTCTTATGAGGTAAAACAGAGTCTAAAACTCTCTTAAATTTCTTAATCTTAATATAAAAATATAAAAGTAAAAAAGATGTTGAAATATCTTTATTAATAAACATTTATTAATAATAATCAGTGTATTTATGTGTATGGTCCAAGGTACATTCTTAATTCTATATTCTATCAAATATATTAGAAATAATATTTAAAAATGCACAATAAAAAATAAAATAATGTAATATACAAATATAAAAGTTGCAGAGAAATTATAGTCCAGGGCACATATTAATATAAAATATATAAAAAATCTAAAAACTACTTGAATAAAATACAGATAATATAAAATATATAAAAATAAATAAATGTTTATTTTATAAAATAAAAATAATATAAAATATATACAAATAATCAAATATTTTATAACATAAAAATAATGTATTATAAAGTATATAATTATAAAAGTAAAACATTTATATAACTTTTATAAACTTTTCATTAATAGTATTCATTATTAAATATTATTATTCATTAATTATATTCAAGATATTATTCATTAATAAAAAAAAAATCTGAATAATTTTTTCTATTAGCCTAACTGAAATCTGAAAAGCAATGTAGCTACTTGGCACCTTATTTATAATGTGCAATCACAGGTGTACATTTATCTGCATTTCGAACATGGCTTATGCAATCAGAATTTAAAATAAGAAAATAAGTCATTTTTATAAAGTAAATATTTGAATTTTAATGAATCAAAAACTAAAAGGGCCCCACTAATCTCAGCTGGCAGTAAACACTGTTTGAAAACGATTGTGGCCCTTTTGGCTTTCAATAGTTTAATGCGCAGCAGCCTGTAGGGGGTTACTAGCTGGTTAGCAGTACTAGCTGATTAGCAGTACTAGCTGGTTTAGCAGTTAATCCCTGCTAGTTGCTCCTACATTATGGGGGCAAACGACACCTGTCTTCATTCACAGCTGTTCAAATCCATATATCATACAATTATTTGCAATCAAAATATAAATCACTAAAACTTAGTTGTTTGTTGAAAGCAGATCTCATCTGTTAGCATTAGTTTTCCTCTCAGTCACAGTTTCAGATGCATGTATCAGTCAAATATACAACCTACATGCCCTCATCCTAACCTAATCTAAAGACAAATGCACGTAATCTGCTCAATGGATGTTTTTATGTTCGTTGGAAGTTCTGAGGGAAGAAAAATAGTATCTGCAATTGCCAAACTTCACAAGCATTGTCTCTTAATAAGAGAATTGCAAGAGCTATAAATGTCCAGAGCTGCGTTTCTCTAAAGCATCGTGAGAAAAGTTGATCGTAGAGACCATTGGTGGCAATCGATCTTACGATGTACTTTGGCTTACGATGCTTTTGGAAAATGCAGCCCAGACTTGTATAAGCACAACTCGCATGCATCAGACTTGCTAAAAGTCAAAAAATCTAGCTTGTAACATTACCTATAGAGAATTGCATGATTTTTTTAGTGACAGCAAGCATAATCCGCTCATAGGTGAGGGTACGAGAAACCTTGTTTAGCTAATGTTGCTCTTCAGGGCAGGGCCTTTGTTTCCATTGATTGTGTCATGTTGGAATTTGCCATTGGTGTCTTATGACGGCATAGAGTGATGTCATCGCAGTAGATGCTGCTTTGTTCTGGGTGTGTGTATATAGATGTGTTTATTCTTACTTGACACTTGTCCTTGAGTCAGGCCTGTGGCATTTTCCAACAACACTTATCGACTGCATTTGAGCAACAGATCATACAAACATTGGCATTGATTACATATACTGTATGTCTATTTACTGCACAATTAATCCAAATTAAATTATCGTTATAATATTATTCAGATGCCTACATGACATGGGCAAACGTCTTCAGTTGTTTTTACATGATCCTTGCCATTATTTTGATTATTTACTAAGAAATCTAGTTGTTTTAGAGCCATTTTGCAATAAAAAAGATGTTCAATTAAAATAAAAATTATCTCTCTCTCTATGTATATATATATATATATATATATATAAAACCTATAAGTTAAAAATCTGACTAAATATTTCCATTTATTTTTAAAGGGTTAGTTCACCCAAAAATTAAAATTCTGTCATTAATTACTCCCCCTCGTGTTGTTCCAAACCCGTAAGACCGCCGTTCATCTTCGGGAACATAGACAGATATTTTTGATGAAATCTGAGGGCTCTCTGACCCTCCCATAGACAGCAAGGTAACTACCACGTTCAAGGTCCCACGTTATGAAGCTACAAGAATACTTTTTAGTGCAAAGAAAACAAAAATAACGACTTTATTCCACATTTTCGTCTCTACTGCGTCACTTGTGGACACTCGTTCACGACAGTACCATATACGCGAGCGTGTGGCGGCGCCGGCGCTGACCCAGATCTGGCCCAGATCTGGGTCAGTGCCGCCACACACTCGCGTCATGATACTGTTGCGAACGCGCGTCCACAAGTGCGCAAAAAGTATTCTCGTAGCTTCTGTTACTTTCTCCGCTTCAGCGATTTCCAGCGGCAGCGTAAAAGCTCGTCAATTCATGTTCGTGCAAGGGAGGAGACAGACAAAATTACCGATGCATGCCATTTTTTTACTCGTTTTCATGTTGTTAGGTTCACAGTGCAAAACAGCTCCCGGGTGGACTGATTTGACTTAACTTGTAAGCGGAATACAAACTTTCTCCCTCCGTTTTCTCTCCAGCACATTTCACACTGAACTACATTACACATAATGCATCTCACTCTGGACTACAACTCCCATACATAGCTGTTTTAAAGCGGCAACTCCTTTTTCCTCTCTCCCGCAACACTTCGTAACTTAACAGTTGAACCACTGATGTCACACGGACTACTTGTGCCGCCACACACTCGCGTCATGATACTGTTGCGAACGCGCGTCCACAAGTGCGCAAAAAGTATTCTCGTAGCTTCTGTTACTTTCTCCGCTTCAGCGATTTCCAGCGGCAGCGTAAAAGCTCGTCAATTCATGTTCGTGCAAGGGAGGAGACAGACAAAATTACACTGATGTCACACGGACTACTTTGTCGATCATCTTGGTACTTTTCTGGACCTTGAACGTGGTAGTTACCTTGCTGTCTATGGGAGGGTCAGAGAGCCCTCAGATTTCATCAAAAATATCTTAAATTGTGTTCCGAATATGAACGAAGGTCTTATGGTTTTGGAACAACACGAGGGTGAGTAATTAATGACAGAATTTTCATTTTTGGGTGAACTAACCCTTTAAGTACTTTTGTCTGTCTATTGAAAGGTTATCTGAACACAGCTCATTAAGTCACAATTTAGTGTCAGTTTATTCTATTGATATAATAAAATTAATTGGAGTGAAAATTGACATCAACGAGGAGTAATTTTTGTGATGATTTTCAGCCATTTTGTACACAGTAACATGCTCAATTCAAATGCAGTTGACTTGTTTGTTGCTTGCTGTTTTTATTTGCTGATTCAAAAAAATGCAAAATAGTTCCTGCTTCTTGTTTATCTGAGTGACAGAAATGCGATTAAATTGTGTACTTGCCTATAGTGCAATTAAAACCGCCACATATTTTATTGTGATAATGGTTATACTGTAATTAGGATCAGAATGGCATCATGCACAATATTCTGAAGACATGAGCACCAATGTAATCACAGCAACATAATCACAATCTTAATGACACATAGCCAATGCTTTAAGCTAAGGATGCACTGGATTTGATCAAACCCTAAGTATAAACCCTATTGTTGAGTTTAGTGAGCACCACTAATTATGGTCTAGAGGCTGAATTTGCATTTGATTCCATGTGAAGAGTTTTGGGGACAGACAGGGAAGTTTCTCTGCTCCGATCTTCATGTAAATGATTTGCAAAGCCCTGTAGGTTTGGATGATTACTTTCGTATGCAAGGCAAAAAAAAGTTTGAAACTCCAAAATGTTTGAAACAAAAATAGAAAATTTGCAATGACGTAGAATGATTTGAATATTTTTCTTTGTTTGATTTTCATATTTTCATGTGAACTACTGGTTGAATCTATTGGGCTACAGATTAAGATTCACTTGGGTCTTATTGCATGTTCATGCAGTTGTTTACATCAGGAAAAGGAGAGAAAATATCTGTGCATGTGTGGGATTTCTCTGGTTTATGTACATTCACAGAATGGTTTAATAAAACATTCAGCATCTGAATGTGGGCTTTAGAGGTATTTAATTCAATTAAGTTCATAAAGATACTATGTGTTTACATTTTCTTAAGAAAGTGAGTGGTACAAAGGTCAGCATCATTATTTTTTTTATATATAATAACACTTATAATATTAAATAAATAAATATAAAAGTTAAAAACCTTTCCAAATATTTTCAGTTTATTCATAATAGAGTACTTTTGTTTATAAGTCCATTATTAGTAGTATTATTATTATTAAATACAATCTCTTCAGTTGTTTACATGCAAATTGCCATTGTTATTCACTAAGAAATATGGTTGTTTTACAGTCATTTTGTTGCTATTTTGTTGTACCCAGCAACACAAAAGGTTCAATAAAAATACAAATAAAAAAGGCTCAAAAAAGGCTGAAATACAGTAAAATTAGTAATATTGTGAAATATTATTAAAAAAGTTATGAAATTAAAAAAAAAGTTTTCTTTTTTAATGTTTTTAGAGCCCTGCTCTACACTGCCCAAAAACTTGCTTTAAATATATAAAATATAAAAACTCTTTTTTATTAGTAGCCTACAGAACATTCTCAAAACAACCTAAAAGGACAGTTAAAAAGGGCTTAATTTAAAAAAATTGTTATTCTAAATGGTACCATAAAAAAAGGGATGAGTCAAAAGTATAAATTATTATATTAATTGAAACAATTATTATCAATTAATTATTAATAACATATAAATATATCTTAGTTGTCTTAATTGTTTAGATTTTTATAATGCATTAGCTTTTTGTCAATCCATTAGTTCACATTTTAAAATATGTAGCAAAAATAGCAGATGGGCTTATTGAAAAAGCAAATTCGTTCTCTGCCAGCAGGTGTCACTTTCGGAACTGCGCATATAGTTGTTTCCCCGGTAACCACGGTACACAAAGCTGACGTGCAGCGCTCAAGTTTATTCAGTGAAATCGTAGCCTTTTGAAGTTTAATCGTCATATTAATCCATATAGCAATTATTGTCTTTCCGTCCCCAAAGACCTCTTATAATTTAGACTTTTTGTACCATTTAAGAGTTTGCATGACCTTAAATGTAAACAATTTAACTGAAGATGTTTTAAGGACCCGCGGAAACCCTAATAAGAGCATAGTCCAGTGCAAACATTTCTGTCATGGATTTGGCAAAAAGCTTTTGTTGACTATGAATTTTACCTTTGAAATTTGAGGCAACTCTGGCGTCCCCGTTGTTTGTGAGCAGTGGTGTGATGGCGATTTAAATAAAATACAGATTTCCAAACAATCCAAACATATGGGTATCCCCTTGAACTTGGTAAAAAGATAATCGGTTTACCATCTTGACTTGAAAATACTGTTTTCATGGTCCGTTTTTCATTTATTATTTGCTAATGTTAATGAATGTTTACATTAGAGTGCACGTCCTACTACGCTGAAATTAATAGGGGAGCGGCGCAAAACTAGCAACCTCTCCTGTTTGGAGATAGTATTAACATCATAAACTGAAAGAAATCTTTACGTGACTTGCTTTTCAAATGTTTTAATATTGATCATCTGAGTCTAATATGATCCAGCGGGCCATACTAAAAGACACTGCGGGCCGTATATGGGCCGCCAATTGCCCATCCCCGCTCTGGATATTAATTAGTTCTTCAAAGGCTGATAGGATTTTATTAACCTGTTTTATTGTCTGCTAGTTGAAAATTGTTATTTCATATGCTTAGTAAAGTAATATCATAACATAAGAGAATATCTTCCTGGTTCCTGATTGCTGTGAACTTCATTATGATTACAGTATGGTACAGTATTTCTACCGCTTAAGCTCTTGTGAAAGGATATAACTGAATGTAGTTCTAAAGAAGCCATTTGAGCTGTTCAGAAAAGGTTATGAAATATGATTCTGGAGTAGTTTTTATTCGCCTGAGGAAACGTCTATGATTTCACTTCTCTTGAGCAGTGTTCAACTCATCGAGTAATGAGATATTGTAGTTTTCCATAAAAAGTAACTAAGTAACACAAGCATTATGATTACAGTATGGTACAGTATTTCTACCGCTTAAGCTCTTGTGAAAGGATATAACTGAATGTAGTTCTAAAGAAGCCATTTGAGCTGTTCAGAAAAGGTTATGAAATATGATTCTGGAGTAGTTTTTATTCGCCTGAGGAAACGTCTATGATTTCACTTCTCTTGAGCAGTGTTCAACTCATCGAGTAATGAGATATTGTAGTTTTCCACAAAAAGTAACTAAGTAACACAAGTAGTTACTTTTTTAGGAAGTAACCCAATATTGTAATGCATTACTTTTAAAAGTAACTTGGTTGTGACTGATGAGTGCTGGTTTTGTCAAAGAATACTAGATTTGGGGTGCTTTTCTTAACCATCAGGGTTATTAAAGGGTTAGTTCACCCCAAAATGAAAATTAGGCTGCGTTTTACTCACCCCCGACGCATCCTAGGTGTATATGACTTTCTTCTTTCAGACGAATCCAGTCGGAGTTATATTAAAAATTGTCTTTGATCTTTCAAGCTCTATCGTTGCACTCAGCGGGTGTTGCATTGCTTCTGTCCAAAAGACGTGAAATAAAAAGCACCTTTCCATAAAAAAAGTGCCTCACATGGCTCCGGGTGGTGAACAAAGGCCTCCTATAGCGAATCGATGCGTTTTTGTAAGAAAAATATCCATATTCAAAACGTAATAATCACTTTAATCTAGCTTGCGTCAGCAATTGTACACAGAAGCAGTTCCGGGAGCATGACGTATGAGTTCAGCGTTGCGCATGCGCCGGTGAGTCTCGTGAAAACCAACGTTTGTT
>NW_015505788.1:1027826-1059931 GCF_001515645.1 Sinocyclocheilus grahami
CATTTGCGATATTTCGATAATTTCGATATATCGTGCAGCCCTACAGTTAATCATGCTGCTCAAGTACTTGAAGTCGACATGAAATCAAAACTGACACTATTTACGTTTTTAGTTGCTATGCCATTGCTAGATGCTTAAATGTGTTCAGCTGTGGAAGTTTAAAAAAGTACACGCTGCCATTCAAATGTTTGTGATCGGTAATTTTTTTTTTAAGTCTCTGAAAAAAGGCTAAAATACAGTAAAATGATCAATATTGTGAAATATTATAATTTTTTAATGATTAGAAATAAAACGTTTTCTATTTTAATATTTTAAAATAGAATTAAACATAAAATATAATAAAATGTAATTATAACGTAAATGTGATTGGAAAAAAATTCAGCAGACATTATTACAGACAGATTTCATTGTCACATGACAATTCAGAAAAAGATATTTATTTGAAACAGAAATGTTTTGTAACATTGTAATCCTGAAAAAAAAGTATCACAGGTTCCAAAAAATATTAACTGTTTCCATCATTGATAATAAATCAGCACATTAGAATGATTTCTGAAGGGTCATGTGACTCTGAAGACTGGAGTAATGATGCTGAAAATTCAACTTTGCATCACAGGAATACATTACATTTTAAAATATATTAAAATAGAAAACTGTTATTTTAAATTATAATAATATTTCACAATATTACTGTATTTTGGATCAAATAAATGCACCCTTGATGAGCATAAGTATCTATCTATCTATCTATCTATCTATCTACTGTATCTATCTATCTATCTATCTATCTATCTATCTGTCTATCTATCGCAAAATGTGTTGTGAAAGCCATTTCATACAAATATTCCTATCAATTACCAAGCATCTTTATTTTATACTTAGAATGGCTACTACAGAGTTTCTTATCCTGTGTGATTATTTAGTGTGTAATAAATGTCCTCCAGTTAAACCTGTACTTACTTTAAGCGTAACAGCTGGTGTCAAGTAGAGTTTATTGCATACACACACGCTATGGCTCATATTAGACAAACACAGCCTGTTAGTCATGACAAATAGTCAAACTAATGCACAGTGAAGTATAAAGCACCTGATTCAGCAGTGTAGTTTGCATAAGGGTTTTGTGGTTTAGAGTTTCTCTTCCAAAGTTCACAGATACAGAAAGGTTCCCACATAAAACTTTTTCCTATTTTCTCTCTCAGTCCGTCTCTATTTTACTATTTCAAATGCAGTGACACATAAATGTCCTTGATCTTCTTTCATCCCTTCCCCCTTCCTCTCTCTCTCTCTCTGAGGGATGTTGTCACTCATTTGAGGGCTGTGTCTGTTTCCGGTACCTGTTCGTACCTGCAGCGTGTCAAGCGTAAGCAGTGGGCTTGCCGGAGTGCTGCTATGTTTTTCCATTGAGATCTGGGGGAATTGCACAAGAGTGAAGCTTACGAGACTTTAATATCTGAGTGTCAGAAGATTGTATTCCCAGATTTGTGTTTCTACCTCATCTAAACAAGAAGAGAAGTTCAGCTGCAGAATGGATTGACATTAAATGCGTTTTGCGGAGGAAGGTGCTAGAAGAGCGTCTAGGATTGATTGACAACCTGAAGTGCTTTCTGTGATGGGCATTGACATAAAGTCTGGTCCAATTTGGAACACAAATCAAGATGCCTACAGAGATGCCGATGCATGTTGGCTATAACGCCCTCTAGACCTCATATCTGGGATTTTTCCCAAAAAACGAGCTGTTTCCTGCCAGATACCATTGACTTTCTCAACATACTCTGTCAGTTGAGTGAAATAAGATGCAGTTCTTGGGTAACAAACTGTCCGAGGCGCAGACGCAGGTGTCGGGATGGGTGGGCAACATGCGTCGCTCGTTACAGGAGGCGGTGGAGTTGATGTCGGGTGCTTTGGAGCGTGAGGGAGTAATCGAGGAAGAGGAGGATGAAGAACGAGTGGGAAGGTTTGAGAGGGCCATCTCACCGCTGAGAAGTTTTGCGGCTCGTGGTCGACAGTCTCTTCGAAATCTCTCTCGGCAAAGTCGGCAGCGTTTTTCCCTGCGCAAACGCACGACTGCGTCAAACTCAAATAATGTAAGACTATGCTGAAAGTTTTCTGCTCTTTCTTCTGTTTCTTCTTGCTCTGTCATCCAATCTTTAAGGCATTGCACTTTCTTTAAAATATCTTCAATAGTCCATTCACAAATGTTTTTACTGCATGCTCTCAAAATATGCATAAAGCATTGCTTTGTGAAAGATTTGGTGTTGATTGAAAAAAAATCTCCCGAATGGCTAAAAAAGCCCTAATAGTGCCTAAATTGATGATGCTGAGTTAAAAAAAAAATAATAATAAAAAACACTCTATGAAAACTTTCCATGCCATACAGTTTTTTCACTAAATAAGAATGAAGATTTTTCAATTTATGTATCAAAATAACAAAAGCAGTCAAATGTCAAAAGTTTTTAATGACAACAATAAGTATTCAAAATATGTCATGTAACTTACAATCTGTAAAGGACTGGGAAAAATTTGTTCAAATATCCCATTTATTGTCATAGAACATTACAAAATATGCACGATAAGCATTTTGAATGTAGTAAAACACCCGCAGATGTAGCAGAAAACATCTGGGTCATGTTTGCGTTTTCTTCTGTCATTGGTCATAATTATAACTATATAATTATATAGGCATATACTAATGTCTTCAGAATCATTCATGCACATGAAAATAGGCTGAGAGTTAAAGAAAGAGTCATAATCTGGGATAATACAAAGGGATAAATACAAGACTTCTTCACCTTACAAATGGTTATCAGAAGCAAAAATGCTACAAATGTATTTGCAAGCGTGACGTGCTCGAGCAAAACAGGCACTTGTATTTGGAATCTGCACCCCAAAATTAGTATGATACAAGTATTGCATTTCATTCAGCAAATATAATGTTATTATTATTATTCATTAGAATCTGATTACAATTGCTGTCGCTGCACATGCATGAGTCAGTGTGTTCAGATCTGATGCTGTTAAACAGGATGCGAGTTCTTCTGGAATAATTCGGAATCTCGAGCTGTCTAGGCTTGTTTTTATTAACTCGTAAATTTGCTCATCCTCTCATTTTGGATCTTCTTTATCCTATGTAACGGAGGCCAGCGGTAGGTGCTGTGCAGGTAAACCTCACTCCCCTGATTTCAAGAGACGCACTAGCGACTGACGCTAGTGGCTGCAGTCTTTAGCCTCCTTTTTAGTGCGTCCGCCTCCCATGCCGGAGACCCACTCGGAGCGAGAACGAGGTGTGGCGGTGAGGACCCGGGGGAGAGGGGTTACATTGGTGCCGTGACCCTGATGGGAGGGAGGTTTAGGGGGGTGAGTGTAACGGAGGCCAGCAGTAGGTGCTGTGCAGGTAAACCTCACTCCCCTGATTTCAAGAGACGCACTAGCGACTGACGCTAGTGGCTGCAGTCTTTAGCCTCCTTGTTAGTGCGTCCGCCGCCCATGCCGGAGACCCAGGTTCGAGACCCACTCAGAGCGAGAACGAGCTGTCTGACCCGGGAGAGAGGGGTTACACCTAAATGCATCTCTGTCAGTCATGACAGGTCTTGATCCACCCAAAACTCACAGAATTCAATTTGGTGAATATGGCACCCATCCCACAGACATGTGTGGGTGAGTGTAACGGAGGCCAGCAGTAGGTGCTGTGCAGGTAAACCTCACTCCCCTGATTTCAAGAGACGCACTAGCGACTGACGCTACTGGCTGCAGTCTTTAGCCTCCTTTTTAGTGCGTCCGCCTCCCATGCCGGAGACCCAGGTTCGAGACCCACTCGGAGCGAGAACGAGCTGTCTGACCCGGGAGAGAGAGGTTACACCTAAATGCATCTCTGTCAGTCATGACAGGTCTTGATCCACCCAAAACTCACAGAATTCAATTTGGTGAATATGGCACCCATCCCACAGACATGTGCGTGTGTCTATACAGAGGTTTTAGATGGACATACAAAAGTTTGGAGTCTGTAAGATTTTTAAATGTTTTTGCAAGAAGTCCCTAATGCTCACCAAGGCTGTATTTATTTAATTAAAAATACAGTAAAAACAGTAATACTGTGAACAATTATTACCATTTAAAATAACAGTTTTCTATTTTAATATACTTTAGAATATAATTTGAATATATTTTAAAATGTAATTTATTGCTGTGATGCAAAGCTGAATTTTCTGCATCATTACTCCAGTCTTCAGTGTCACATGATCCTTCAGAAATCACTCTAATATGCTGATTTGCTGCTCAAGAAATGTTTTATTATCAGCATTGAAAACTGCTTAATATTTTTGCCTAAACGGTGATGCATTTTTCATCAGCATTCTTTTATGAACAGAAAAGTTCAAAAGGACAGCATTTATTTGAAATCTTCTGTAACATTTTAAATGTATTCATGTCAACTATAATTTCTTAAAAAAAAACATCTTACTGACTGCAAACTTTTGAATGGTAAAATTAGTCTGAATAAATTTTGATGGCGTATTTTAGTTCAGTAGTTGCTGCATGACTCATGGATTGTTACTAAAATATCACTGGATGACTCTAATGGTGCTCAGAACAGCAGAGCAGTCATTTAGTCCTAAATTTCCCTAGTGAGTAACTACACAAATTAAAGATGCACATCAGCCATGTTTACATGCACATTATTTTCCAATGTACATGCAAATTCTGGTTAAAGGGATAGTTCACCTAAAAAAATGAAAATTCAGTCATTAATTACTCACCCTCATGTCGTTCCAAACCCATGAGACCTTCGTTCATCTTCAGAACAAAACTGAAGATATTTTTGATGAAATCCGAGAGCTTTTTGACCCTGCATTGACAGCAAGGGAACTGAAGCGTTCAAGGCCCAAAAAAGTAGTAAGGACATCATTAAAATAGTCCATGTAACATCAGTGGGTCAACCGTAATTTTATGATGCTATGAGAATACGTTTTGTGTGCAAAGAAAACAAAAAAACGATTTTTATTATTCAACAATTCTTCTCTTCCCTGTCACCGCCATTCACGAGAGTACCACGACTCATGAGTGTGGTGCTGCTGACATAGAACTGTAATCACTTTTGCTGTAGATTATTCCTGACAGCTGCAATAAGGCTCCTATTCCTGTGTGTAGCCCAAGGAGGGCTCCTGTTCCTGAGTTTAGCCCAGAGTGGGCTCCTGTCTCCACGTCAAGCCCAGGGAGGGCTGCTGTTCCCCCGTTAAGCCCAGAGAGGGCTCCAGTTCCTAAGTTTAGCTCAGAGAGGGCTCCAGTTCCTAAGTTTAGTCCAGAGAGGGCTCCAGTCACCGAATATGGCCCAAAAAGGGCTCCAGTCCCCAGATCCAGCCCAGAGAGAGCTGTTGTTCCCTTGTCCCTTTTTTTGGGGGGGGGGGACTATATGGCTCTGGCCGGAGGGGCCGGGCCATTAGCCAAGGCCACGCAGGCCGATCCGCCATGGCGCCCTGAGCTCCCTGCTCTGCCATGGCTCCCTGAGCTCCTTGCTCCGTCAGGGCTCCCCGGACTGTCTGCCCACCATGGCCTCCTGAGCTCCCTGCTCCGCCATGGCGCCCTGAACTGCCCTATGCGCCATGGCACCTTGAACTGTCTGATAGGCCCTGGAGGCCTTCAGTCTTGTAAGCCCGTCTCTAGAGGCCACCAGAGCGCCCACCCCCCCTCCCCGGTAGATGTTATGTGGCACTTGGACGTGCCTTCCGGGAGGGGGAGGTAATGTCAGACCTGTGTCCTGTCTTGTGTTGTTGTTTTCTGTCTATGTGCTGCCCATGTCTTAGTTTTCCCTCATGTATGCCCATTTTTGGTTATGTTCATGTTCCATGTCCTCATTGTTTCATTATTAGTTCATTAGTATCCACCTGTGTTTGTTAATTATCTCGTTTAGTTTGAGTATTTAAGCCCTGTGTTTTCCTGTATCTAGCGTCTGGTATTAATGTCGATGTTGTGTTTCTTGTGTGTCTCTGCCTGCCTTGTGTTACCCTTTTTGGATTGTGGATTAAAGATTGTGGTTTATCCTCGTCTCCGTGTTCTTCGTTTTGCCACAGAAGGCAACTGTGACAACACACATATATTATATAAACAAAACGTTTATTTTGGATGCGATTAATCGCGATTAATAATTTGACAGCACTAGATTGCCCCCAACCACTGTTATTAATATTTTGATCTAGTCTTTGTCATTATAATTTGACACTTATATTTTTCTCATACCAAAAGCATCTCACAGTTTCCCCCGGTTTCTAACTTCAACACTGAATACATCATACACAGCAACTTTAAGAGCCTCCAACTCCATATCAGTATAGAAGAGAAATGAATGATGGGTGTGATGCAGAAGAGGGGATGTTTATTGTGAGTAACGTGTACAGATCAGAAATACAGTCCAGCAGTCATTGTTGTATGTTTATGGGATTGTCTCGTGATGGACTGCACATTATTAGAATGAACATTAATGTGCTGCTCACAGAGAGCTTGTTTACGAGGAAGTGTTTTGTTTCCTAGTAACAATTCTTGTACGCTGACATGTTTTAAACAGCAGAGTGACGTGAAATTCAAAGTATCTGGTCTGTGTACAAAGATGTGTCTGGTTGATTGAGAGAGCGTTTGTGGGTTTGTTGTGTTTGTAAAGGACAGTTTCGCCCCTGTGATCATTAAAACATGTATGCCTGGATTGTTGGTGCTTTTCTGTTTGCAGCGTATGTGGTTTTGGGGTGTGTGTGTAAGCTGAGTGTGAGTTTTAACTCATCACTTAGCACCAAAATGATAGGAAAACTTTTAGTCATGCCTGACAACAGAATGTGAATTGAAATTTTCTGATCATCATTTTTTTTTTTTGCCTGTTTGAATTTGTATTTTGCCTTATGCATTATGCAATTCTGGTAAGACTTTAATTTAGGGACCAATTCTCCCTATTAACTAGTTGCTTATTAGCATGCATATCACTATATTTATTAGTACTTATAAAGCACATATTAATGCCTTATTCTGCATGACCATATTTTAGATCCCTTAATCCTACCCCATACCTAAACTTAACAACTACCTTACTAACTAATATGCAGCAAATTAGGAGTTTATTGAGGCAAAAATTATAGTTAATATTTAGTTAATAGTGAGAAATGGTTCCCAAAAGTGTGACTGCAAGTCTGTTATATGCAACAATATATTTTGAATGTATGTATAAATATTCTAGCCATTTGGTAAAATATTATCTATCATAAAAACACTGAGACCTACAATTATTTTGGTCTTCAGAGTTTCGTTTTAATGGCGTGACTCCAGGAATGTGTCGTGCCATGAGGTTCATGCATTATTGAAATTATGACAGCAGAAGAAAACTGTTTTTTTTTTTGTCAGCTGAATCCCTTTGATCTAAAATATTTACCTGAGGATTTTGAGGTAATATTTCACATGGCATGAAAGTGAACAAATAAAATATTTCATATTTTATTAAGTGTTATATTTTCATATTTTATTTTGGTCATTGATATTCTTCTTCTTCTTCAATAAGTCAAGTCATAGGACGTTAACTTCTCTTTGGAATTTCTCGTTTGACTATAGTTGTGTGATTTAAATTATGTATTATGTTTCAATTTCAGATCACCATTTACTCATTTGGTGGTGCTCGTTTGTTCATTTTCTGCCAGCTAAACGTAAAAAAACATAAAACCTGCAACTTCAAGAAGTCTGTCCTCACAGTCCAAGATCTTTACATACTCCTTTGTGTAAATTAGTACTTTTTTGAGATTATTAGAAAGAGTTATTATCATTAACTAAAAACTAAGACTAAAAAGAAAACATTTTGGTTAATTGCAATAAAGCTTGAATGTAAATATTAGATGAAAGCAAACTCAAAAAAATGTATAAACTGAAATGTGCATGTTTAAGTTGCAAGTTTAAGTACGATATAAACTGAAAATAAATAACAATGTAATTTATCTGAACAATGTTATTTTAGTAGAATTGAGATACGATTGTAGATTTTATTAATATTTAGATTCTAAATATTTTAATATTTTGATTATATAATATATATATAAGATTATATATTTTATTTATTTATAGTACATCATTATACTAAATCAAAATGAGAAATCTCTAATTCAGAATATTAATTAAAGCTATAATCGTAGATAAGTAATAACACTGCTTTGAGGTGAGTCTAGAGTCTTTCTATACTGGTCTGAGCTGGTTTGGTGGTAGTCTTGGCAATCTGTTTATAAAACCCTTATGATCAACCAGCATGGTTTTCCTAGTGGAGCTGGTTTAGCTGGTTAAGAAGCCTGTTGGCTACACCAGCATCCACAGCCCAACATACAATGTGGCAACACGCTGGTGTTTTCAGCAGGACTTTACTGTAATCTGAGTATTGAAGTATGTGTATTTGTTTGCTCTCATTAAACCCTGCAGGGTCAGTTGAAGGACGGTGAGCCCGAGGAGGATGCATTTGCAGAACAGGACACAGAGAATCTAATCGGGGAAACCGACGAACAAAATGAAAACAACGACACTGTTGATGAGTAAGAAATATCTATAACATGATACATCATAATTTTCATTGCCACAATAAACATTTCTGTCAGGACCACTATCGTCAAAGATGATTGACAATTAGCATACAGTTTGGATTGGCGGTATGGTTCTGTTCTGGGCAAGAACTCCCTGCGCATCCATGCAGCCTAGCATGGATGAGAGCAGGGAGAGCAGCGGTAACCCCCCCAGGGTAAACAGAACAGAACCAACATACATGTATTGCAGATATCGTTAAAGTTCAATAATTTCATGTACACATTTTAGAATTAGTCTGATTCAAAGGAGAATCAGAAGGCTGAATCCCGACTGACAGAGGAGGAGCTGGGGATGGAGGAGGGTAATTAGCTATTGAGCAATGCGAAAACTGCTGATAATACTGAGGGACCTTATATATGAATGCTTAGATTGTCTCGTCGTATTCCTATAGGTAGCTGGGGATCAGCTGAGAGTCAGCTGATGTGAGCTTGACTAACGTGACCTGCCAGAACTAACGCTACACTTGATTTAGTTGTCTTTTGAACATCTGAGAATAGCATTAGATCAGTGTTGTGGAGCTACTAACTAAAACTAGCAAAGCTACTGACTTTTTTAGTCTCAAAACAATATAGTTTTTCCAGTAACACATTTTTATTTCCCCCGGTGTCAGGTGACTATATTGCTGTGTTTTTTATGTTCTGTGTACATAGGCTTGCAGCCGAATGAGTTTGAGGGAATAAAACTCTCAAGTCTCCTGAAATGCCCTTAACTAAAATTTTAGCAAATTTTGTTTAGATGATTCATTACACTGAACTGTTTAAAAAAAATGGAGTGATTAATCACTCATTATTTATTCATATCTTCTTAGTAGCAAAATTATTATTTTGTTAAATGCTGCTTTTTATGTACATGCTTATATTTAAATTATATAAATTAGGGTTTTATAGTTATATTAGTGTAAATTTATGTGTTCAACTTTGGCATCATCCTACATGAGTCACAGAGTCTAAATGTGGTGTAGGCAGACGACAGGATGAAGATTAAGAATGCACAGTAAACTTTATTGCATGACGAACTAAACCCTTAACCAAACTTAGCATAGCATTAACAAACTGAAAACACAGGCAGATAAATACAGAGGCAAGCTAGGAAAATGAACGACACACAGCTGGACAGAATGAACAAAATCATATCAATTACCATGACAACTAAGGACAGGCGGGGACTAGAACAAAGGAGACTGAACAGAAACAAACTAAAAGTCCACGAAAGTTAAATTAAGACAGAATTAACTGATAAAGTGTTACAACATGAGATACACATTGTTTTTGTGTCAGATAAATAATGTTTGTATTTATCAAAGAAATTACATAACTGGCTATGTTTCACTGATAGATCCAATAGCGCTTGTGAGTTCAAGCAGTGTTTTGTTATTATTTATATACTATTATAATTTATTTTCAATATTTTGAATTTGTTTTTAATTTTTGCATTTTGTGTTAAATTTTAGTTAGGTTTAGTTTATTTCTGCATTTTTTGTAGTTTTTTATGTCTATATCGTTTTTATTAAATTGAGTATATCAATTTAAGCTAAATGAAAATTATAAATGTTGCTTTGGCAAGAAGTCAGAATTCAGAACGAGCTTTATTATGTTTTATTATTATATTATTATGTTTACACACAAAGGAATTTGACTTGGTGACAGGAGCTTCCAGTGCAGAAGAAAGTACGGACATAGTGCAGACATGCATAGGAATTACACAGTAGATGTGGAATATAACACTAATATAAGAAAAAAATGAAAATTAAATAAATAAATATACTGAAGTAGAAATACAGAGGGGGGGAAAAACCTGAAATAAAATACTTTTTTATATGTTAACATTTATTTTTATTTTTATTGAGATAAATGTTTTTTATAGGTTTAGTTAACTATAAGTAACTATAACCCTGGTTTAAAGTATCTTTCCCAACACCGCATTATATGTACATTTAGACCAGGGGTCTGTACCATGATGGTGGCTGAACAAACTCAGGGTTACAGGATTAGTTTTGAGTTGACAAAACCAAACCACTCCAATCCGGCTTTGTTGGTACCATGAAGCTGATCATCAACTTTCTCTGTCAACTCAAGCTTGATCCTGAGTTAATGGAGCACGTTCACTTGAAAGTGTGACATCAGTAATGAACAGCCAATCACATGCCTTGAAACTGTGATTCAATTCTTGCGAGAGAGTCAGTGTGATTCACTACCAAAGATTAAAAGATTGAACAATATGAAGAATTTAAACACATTTACATGAGATGACACGATCGTTCCAGGAAAGAGGAAAACTTAAAGAAAACATCTTGCCATATAAGTGCAAGTAAAAGTAGTAAAGTTCGTTTATAGAGTTGATAATATTTATAGGTATAAAAACACTTTAAAATCTAAGCTCATATGTAGTCATGTTTAAAGCTATTGATTCTAAAACTTATTTATTTTTGCATATTATCTATAGGTTTATATTTATTTAAAGGGGTCATATGATGCTGCTAAAAAGAACATTATTTTGTGTATTTGGTGTAATGAAATATTGTACAATACTGTGATACCCTCTCCCGGCCGGAGCGACGAGACAAAAACATTCAAACCCATTACAAACGAGGCATTTGTTGCATCCAGTGGGGACATAATTACTGATTATAATGACTTATACTGTCTTTTTAGACTTTGCGTTGCATTGCATCGCGCCGCGTAAACATAAAACCCTGTCTGCATTTATGATCGGAGAAATGACAAACAACAAGTGCTACTCTACACTGTCCAAAACTCGCGTTTGAATCATCAGTGGCAAATCCTTTAAATGAAAACGTACTTACGTGAGTCAGAACTGCCGGCATTTTAGTCTAACGCTAATCTCCCAGGATCAGTAAACAGCCCTCCATAAAATGCGCTGGACACATCTGGATATTTGGGTTAAACTGTTCTGGAACAGTGTCGTAAATACAACAAACTAGGCATTTGTTGCATCCAGTGGGGACATAATTACTGATTATAATGACTTATACTGTCTTTTTAGACTTTGCGTTGCATTGCATCGCGCCGCGTAAACATAAAACCCTGTCTGCATTTATGATCGGAGAAATGACAAACAACAAGTGCTACTCTACACTGTCCAAAACTCGCGTTTGAATCATCAGTGGCAAATCCTTTAAATGAAAACGTACTTACGTGAGTCAGAACTGCCGGCATTTTAGTCTAACGCTAATCTCCCAGGATCAGTAAACAGCCCTCCATAAAATGCGCTGGACACATCTGGATATTTGGGTTAAACTGTTCTGGAACAGTGTCGTAAATACAACTTAACCACTGATTTGTAGTCGTGTCCTCTTTTGGAAGACCAAACTAAGTAGTTTCGCTTTCACAACGAAAAACACAGCGGCCTAGCGTGAGGGAAAGCCCCGGCTTAGCGTGTGCTGAGGCCGGGATAGAGTGAGCTGAGGCCGGGCTAGCGTGAGCAGAAGCCCAGGCTTAGCGTGAGCTGAGGCCGGGCTAGAGTGAGCGGAGGTGGCGGGGTTGAGAATGGCGCACCCGGCGGATCCGACGAATCAGCGGCAACTACATGTGACGGACCCCGGGCTGGATTCCGCTTCGTCCACAGTGAAAGTTGATGTATTTCCTCAGCGACCAGCACAGATCAGCTCCAGGCATGACAAAGCAGATATCGTCCTCTTTTGGAAGACCAAACAAAGTAGTTTCGCTTTCTCAACGAAGCACACAGCGCCTTCACGACATGGCTGCAGCGTCAACAAAACTACAGTGAGACTAAAAGTTACGCCTTCTTTCTTTGCGTGAACATTTGGGCGGTGTTATGCAAATCTTCCCACATAGTGAGGTAGATATGTGGGGGCGTGTTAGAACGAGCCGTTTTAGGTAGGCATGTTTGACTCTTAACTTTTATAAAGAATATCTCTTTGGATTTGAGACTTTAGTCTTTGCAACTTTACAGATCTTCTTTATGAACCAAGAGCTTGTAACACTTCAAAGAGAAAGGAAAAATTGAAATCGCATCAAATGACCCCTTTAAAATAAAAGCTTGATAATTACTATTAAACTAAGCTAGCTTGTGTAATGGATTAAGGGTATAATCATTAAATAAATCATATAAAATAATTATAAAAAATAAAAATCAGACATTTTATCTTTAAAAATGTTTTACTATGTAGCGTCCTTTAATTTGGAGTAAGAGAAACTGGGGGAGTGGCTTTATTGCGTCAAACATGTGTCACTTAAGCTGATTGGTCAGATTTCGGTTTGAGATCTCTAAACCAGAACATAACCTGCCCTGTAGCTGGTTACTATGGTGATGAACACCACTAAAAGCCAAGCCACTTTCATGGTACTTAAAACCAAGGATTGGTGCAAACTAAACTGAAACTTACCTGGCTAGCCAGCTAATCCGGCTTCATGGTACAGGCTCCAGGGCTGTCCAAACTCGGTCCTGGAGGGCCGGTGTCATGCAGAGTTTAGCTCCAACTTGCCTCAACACACCTGACTGGAAGTTTCTATGCCTAGTAAGAGCTTGATTAGCTGGTTCAGGTGTGTTTAATTAGGGTTGGAGCTAAACTCTGCAGGAGACCGGCCCTCCAGGACCGAATTTGGACAGCCCTGCTTTTGACTATCATCAGATGTCATCAGACATCTGTTTTGCTCAGACTGTCCCCTAGTGGTCATGAAAAGCATCAAACATCAGTTCTCTCGCTGTAGAGTTTACATGTGGGTTGATTTCATGTTTTTATCTGTTCAGTCACGCTACACAGGCCAGAATCAATCAAGTCCTACAGAGACTGACTCAGGCCAGACGACGAAATACATCTACTGATTCAGACACAGCAGACGTCCCAATTCAGGAGGAGCCCGAACCGCTACCGGTTCTTGAGGTACACTTCAGTTATGATTTTATCAGATTTTTATATATATATACAGTATATGTATATATAAATGTTTTTATATTTTTATTTATTTTAATTTATATATATTATGTTTATATTTAGATTATTTTTATTTATTCATGTATTTATATGCATTATATACACTACCATTCAAATGTTTTAAATCCATTATAAGTTAGGATTCATTAAGTTTTTGTTCATTATGTATTACAGTAATAAATTGTAATGCACGAGGATCATTAGAATTTTCTGCTTAACAGATAAAAATGTCATAAGAATTCATACTAATTTATCTAGAATTCATATCTATTATATTATACTCAAGTCTTTTAAAATAATATAAAACAATCTTTATACTATAATTATTTACATTTGTATATATAATATAAAAATAATATAATATGATATAAAGAATTGTGTACTTGTGTTAATGTGTGTATTTTTGCATGTGAAATGCTGGATTAGACTGCAGCTCCTCTACCGGACTCCAGAGTTTTCCGTTCAAAGGTTGATCTGGGGAAGAAACGGAGCATAAAGCGTTCCAGACCGTCTCGTTCTATACGACAGAGAGTCGCCCTGCCCTCTCTGACAGAGGGAACGCAACCCGACTGGAGGTTCTGTGACTCCACAGGTCATATCATACATCTTATCATATAGCACAAATAAAAACAATTTATTAAGATGATGTCCCGTGCAGAGCAGTTTTTATTTTTAACACTGAATCATAGTTACATTACGTTACATTTTTAGTGGGAATTTAGTGGGGTAGAGTCTAAATCCTTTAGAATCTGTATGCTTCAACTGCAGAAATTCCACAAACCTTTATGTCAATGATTGATTAGACAGAAAACAATATATTACAGAAGCAAAAGATCAGTGGTCCAATGGAGCGGACTCTGAATCAGAAGAGGAACCGTCCCAGGACGTCACGTCCTCTCCAGCCCCGAGCCAGCCCAAGAGAGTCCCTGTGTTTCCTGGGATGGACCCATCTGCCCTCAAGGTATGTCCCTGCTGGTATATGTCTGGTTTTAGGTGCTTATGGGAAGTCGTGGCCTAATGGTTAGAGCAGGGGTGCCCAAACTCAGTCCTGGAGGGCCAGTGTCCTACAGAGTTTAGCTCCAACCCCAATTAAACACACCTGAACAAGCTAATCACTAGTATTAATCACTAATACTAGAAACTTCCCAGCAGATGTGTGGAGACAAGTTGGAGCTAAACTCTGCAGGACACCGGCCCTCCAGGACCGAGTTTGGGCACCCCTGGGTTAGAGAGTCGGACTTGTAACCCAAAAGTCACGGGTTCGAGTCTCAGAACCAGCAGGGATTGTCGGGGGGGGGGAGTGAATAACCAACGCTCTCTTCCACCCTCAATACCAGACTGATGTGAGACCCTTGTGTGTGTGTGTGTGTGTGTGTGTTCGTGTTCACTACTCACTGCTGTGTGTGTGTGTGTGTGTGTGTGTATGTGTGTTCTCTTTGTGTGTGTGAAGGCACCGAACCCCCAACTGCTCACCGGGCACCGCAGCAAAAATGTCTGCCCACTGCTCCGGGGGTGTGTGTGTGTGTGTGTGTGTGTGTGTGTGTGTTCGTGTTCACTATTCACTGCTGTGTGCGTGTGTGTGTGTGCGTGTGTGTGCGTGTGTGTGTGTGCACTTGGATGGGTTAAATCCAAATTCCGAATATTGGACACCATACTTGGCTACACGTCACACTCGCACTTTACCTAACTAAAGTCCCTCTGAAGTCACACATCAACTCTTCATGTCTCGTTTTTCTCTCGCAGGCCCAGCTAAAGCGGAGAAGTGGAGTTACAGAAACAGTAAATCCAACAGAAGCGCAGACGCCTCCGTCTGTCCCCACACGCTCTCCCCGCACACCTACCAGGTCCTTCGGCCCTAGAGTGCTGCCCCCTGTTGACGCCAAGGACAGTGGGTACGTGTGACCAGAAACTTTCAGTAAAAACGATTTATTATTGCTTATGGAATGTGATGCAATCACATTTTCATTGTCAGATCAATGTGTTTTATAACTCTTAAGCTGATTTAACCCTATAGAGCCTACTGTATTATATTTGATACATTTCTAAGGCTTCTAAATGATCAACATGATCAAAACCTTGCTGAAAAACCTGTCGTTCACAATTTACTACATGCTTTCTGTCGTCTGATTGATAGTTCCTACTTTTTAGCTAGTAAAACAAATTTTATTATAATTGTAAAAACATCTACCATCAGATCATGGTTCATGTGTATTTTTGCTGTGAAATCTTTACTGATTTTTATGAAGTAAATGTAAGAATAACTTTCATATTGTTAGTAATATTTATAGTATATTGATGAACACTTTCTGGACTGATGCAACTTAGGTTTACTTGATTATCCATAGATCATTGTTTAGAAAAATCCTGTTAAAATGTGATTATTAAATATGATCATCAGGCTTTTGAGGAATTTTTATTTGTTCATCTCTCAATCACCATTGTATTGCATTGCATTATATGATTTAAAACTACCATAAAACTAAACATTTAAATATAATATAACTAAGTCATATTATTAGGAGATATAGAGTGAAAAATTATATTTATATGCATTTTATGTAAGTAGTCTGAATAAAATCGAGGGTGTTTATTTCCTCCATATTCTCACTACATCATATTAAATGAGGTATAAAATCCTGATGCACCAATTATGATATTCAACAAAAAACACACGCAAACATTTTTCTAATTTGTCTAAAGGTTCAAAAACTGTTCCATTTCCAAAAAATTAAATAAAAAGTTCTTTCTGACTATTATTTCATATGTCAAGCTTTAAAGGATTCATTTCATAGTGCTGCTTCAGTGTTTTATTATCTTTGATGCACATCATGTTTTACGGTGCCACATATTATGATGCTTCATTTAGCACATTTGTCTGAATACGCCATTCAGATCATTCTTATTACATTCATCATTATGTCAAATGTAATTATTGTGATTCATGTAAATCCAGGTCCGGCTCTTCACCCTCCTGGCTGCTTGAGCTCAAATCCAAGAAGCGAATGAGTCAACCTGAAAGTGAAGCATGAAGCTCGTGAAGCTCAGGTCTGTGTATTTGCAGGAATCACCGATCCAGTTCTCTGATTACATAAATAATGAAGCTTCTTGAAACTTTCCTGAAAATCCTGGAATATTTGCATTATATTTGTTCCCTTCATCTCCAGTAGAGGGAGACAAAATCCACATATATATCACTTAATTTAGTTCTTCTTACAGTTTCAAGAGTACATTAAATGATGTTTGTCACAGCCATATCATCCTGTAGCCCAAGACTGGTTACCCACTGAAGCTAAGCAGGGCTAAGCCTGGTCAGTACCTGGATGGGAGACTAGGTTGCTGCTGGAAGAGGTGTTAGTGAGGCCAGCAGGGGGTGTTCACACTGTGGTCTGTGTGGGTCCTAATGCCCCAGTACAGTGACGGGGACACTATACTGTCAACAAGCACCGTCCTTCGGATGAGACGTTAAACCGAGGTCCTGACTCTCTGTGGTCATTAAAAATCCCAGGATGTCTTTTGAAAAGAGTAGAGGTGTGACCTCGGTATCTTGGCCAAATTTGCCCATTGGCCTCTGATCATCATGGCCTCCTAACAATCCCCATATCTACTGACGGGCTTCATCACTCTGTCTCCTCTCCACCAATAAGCTGGTGTGTGGTGGGCGTTCTGGCGCACTATGGCTGCCGTCGCATCATCCAGGTGGATGCTACACACTGGTGGTGGATGAGGAGATACCCCTGACAATGTAAAGCGCTTTGAGTGCCTAGAAAAGCGCTATATAAATGTAATGAATTATTATTATTATTAACCTGTTGTCTTTCCTCACAGGTTTGATGCAGTTTAAGAGGAAGTCCGCTGCAGAGGAAGTCTGTGTGATGCCACAAAGATGCCAAAGGAACTGACTTACGTGAATGAGAAGTGCAAAGATCTTTCATTCTCATGCTGACTGAGTATCAGACTATTTTGAGTACAAGTCCTGGAGTTTGAAGGCTTTGCCAAGATGGCGTCCTGTTATGCACATTTTTAATTTTTACATGAAAGTCTGTCATAATCTGGCAGCGTTATAATCGGCAAAAGAGTGTGTGTTTAAAAAGCAAGTGCTGTTCATTTTCATTTTGTTTACGTTTATTAATCCAGCAGATGTTTTATCTAAAGTGAGGATGGTTAAATTCAAGTTCCTCCAGTTCGATCAGGGGCCAAATGCACGTATCTTCTGTTCATCCCTGATCGTCGAGAAGCGGAAATCAGTATAGCTTCATGCTACAATGCACTTTAAATGAGTCAGACCACTGGAAAAGGTGCCTTAGGGCTCTTAGGCATTAAATTGCATTTGAGTTAGATTTTTCTGATTTTAAATATCGTGTTTCTAAAAGTCTGATCTTAAGATGTTCATTATGGCATTGCTATATGAAACCTTTTGTTTTCTCTGAATTGTGTTCATTCTGTTTACAACGAGCCATTCCTTTAAGAGCAATTCATAAGCATCATTTGATGGTATTTTGATCTCATTCAGTTCATTCTTTTATTTGATTCTCTATGTTTCTACTCTAATCAAAGCTAGTGTGCAGAAAAGCATCAGCTGATGTGCTTGGATCTGACTGATTGTCATTTATGAGGTTTTGTTTTTGTTGCCCATGTCTTTTCAGTCCTGCCAAGAACACTTTTACAAACACAAATCAGAGATACGATAATGTCTAATAAGTTGTGTCTGTGTTCCTTTTGAAATGTTTTTCGGTCATGTTTATTTTTAGACTTCAGCTGTGTAAATTGCTGCTGGAGGAAAATGTTTACCTGTTTAATGTTGGGAAACATGAATTGTGTTTTATAAAATATGAATTCATTAAATATATTTCTAAATGGGAAGCAAGTTTGTCTTTGTATATACTGCTTGCGTGTGTGCTGCAGGACTGAGATATCAGTAGGTATCAGAGATCAGTGATAGAGCTATGAAAACAATCCTTATAACAGTAGATCATATTCATTTATTGTTACATTTAACTACATTTTAAATCTAAATTAAGACTTTTTTTAATTATTGATAATTTCCTTTAAGGTGCACCCAAAGTCTTTTTAAAATGCTATTTAAGTTGAATTTAAAAAATATATACTAATTTGATACATTTAATAAGTTGTATTAAAATTAAGCCATTTTTAATTTATTTGTAGATTTGATTTGATGTGAAAAAAAGAGTTTCTTTTAATTACTTAATAATTGATTTAGTTTTTTAAGGTGCATCCCTTGTCTTTTGTAAGTGCACATTTTAAATTTAATTTAAAAAATGTATGTATTAACTTTTTGATACTTTTAACTACACTGTAAAAAATGACCGTGAATTTAACGGTAAAAGACTGTAAAAATGCTACTGTAAAAAGCTGTTAAATGGTTAACGGTAAATTCCCCTACTATATACGGTGAAAAACTGTATTGGACATTACATGTATTCGACATTCATTTTACGGTAGTATACCGTTTTTGGAAGTGAAATAGGCCATATAATTTACAGTGAATAACCGTAAATTGACATTCCCAGAATTCCCTGCGTTACATTTCAAATTTGATGTTTCTTCTTAGTTTTTTCTTATCAGTTTTGTATATTAGGGTTGAGTGTTACACCTAATGTTGTTAAATGAATGTTTATTGCATTATTTCAGTTTCATGTGTGTTACCATGATGGTGTTTAGTGTTTGTGTGAATGACACTGTGCACCTTCTATATATGTTATTATTTAAAAACTGCTTGTGATGGGCTTTGTTTCATCATGTGACTTTCTCATCACCACCTGCATTTGGTGGTTATCAGTGTATTACAAAGGTACAAAACAGATTTCAGTGCTTCAATAGGTTGGTATATTAACATTATATCAGTTAATGAAATTACGGTATTTGACTGTAAATTTAAGTTAAAACCGTAAAACCTAAAACGTTGCTACCGTATTTTTTACGGTAAAATTCCGGTAACCACAGCTGCCGGTTTTTTACCGTAAATTTTACAGATTTTTTTACAGTGTACATTTTATACCAAAATTAAGCCATTTGTAATTTATTTACTGATTTCAAATGTGATTTCAAAGTTGTTGTTTTTTTTATTAAATAATAATTGATTTGCTTTTTTGTAAGGTGCATCCCTAGTCTTTTGTAAATGCAGTTTGTTGAATTTAAATATATTGAATTTAATATAGTGGGTTATAGTGGGTAGTGGGATATACATTTACTTGCATCGACCAAGCTTTTAAAATTCTATTTAAGTTATATTTAACTACATTTTAAAGCAAAATTAAGCCCTTTTTTATTCACTTGTTAATTTCAAGTTTCTTTTTTTTTTTTACATGCATACTTTTCTTGGGCAAACAATTATAGAAAACAATGACTAATTTTGAGAATCCATCAAATGAGGATGAATGGCCCAGATCTGTGGCGTGGGTTTGGGCTCTGAGAGGCAGTGAGACCAGAGCGAGAGAGAGAGAGAGGGGATAGTGAGCAGGGTTGTGATGACAGAAGTTGATCCTGTCTGAATCCTCTTGGCTCGCGCCCTGTCTGTGCCCGCTGTACCCATGCTGGCAGCAGAGCAAGCTGGTGGCTGCGGGCAACTCCTGCCAACTCACAGACTATTGAGAGGCAGTCTGATGGACACAAATTCGAACGACAGACTTGCTGCATCAACAGCAATCGACGCCCAACCCATTTCTGCTGCTGTGGACGGAATTAAACCATAAATACCCCCCAGGTCCCCTCCACTCGCCCAGCGCACCCTCACCTCCATACACACTCCTCACACACACACACCCTCATACACACACACGCTGAGAGAGAGTGGAGGGGTGAGAACTGCCGAAGGTGAAGGACTTCCGTAAACAGGTAAAGATATGTTCAGCCTTCATCTGAAGTCTTACTTTTCATGTGTGCTGGCAGAAAAAAAGAAACTAAATATCATTGTCATAGAAATCTGTCTTAGGTTTTTTAATTGGATACCTAATGCAGTGTAATTGAAATACAGAAATTGGTATAAAAGAGAAAGGAAAATCTTTTTTAGAGAGATTTGTCCTTGATCAAGACTAATCTATTTGATCCAACCTTTTATTGCTAAAACAAGAAAGTTTACAAAATGTTTTTGTCTTCATTGTCATCGCTAGATCTATTGTTTTAGTTTAAAACCTATAACAAACCTCTTTTTTGTGAATTGAAAAGAAAGATGCATTCGCATTTTGTTAGCTGTTTTGTTTTGTTTTATTTTTGCCATCCGACTAAGAACATTTTTACAATTACAATAGATATGTTACAATAATGAGCATAATAAGCAGAGTTTAATTGTGTCCCTTTTGAATGTTTTTCAATCAGTGTTTTGTTTTGTTTTGTTTTGTTTTGTTTTGTTTTGTTTTGTTTTGTTTTGTTTTGTTTTGTTTTGTTTTGTTTTGGCCGTCCTACCAGAAACATTTTTTCAAACACAATACATGTTACAATGATGAGCATAGTAAGCTATGTTTAATTGTGTCCCTTCTGAATGTTTTTCAGTCAGTGTTTTTTGTTTTGTTTTGTTTTGTTTTGTTTTGTTTTGTTTTGTTTTGTTTTGTTTTGTTTTGTTTTGTTTTGTTTTGTTTTGTTTTGTTTTGTTTTGTTTTGTTTTGTTTTGGCCGTCCTACCAAAAACATTTTTTTCAAACACAATACATGTTACAATAATGAGCATAATAAGCTATGTTTAATTGTGTCCCTTCTGAAGTTTTTCAGTCTTTGTTTTGTTTTTGTAAGACGTTGTTTTCAGTCATTGTTTTGTTTTTCCCCTACTACCAAGAACATAGTTTTACAAACACAATATATATAATGTTACAATAATGTAATAATACTTTCAGTTTTATAAATAGCTGCTTAAGGAATATGTTTACCTGTTTAATTTTGGGGAAACACAAGTTGTGTTTTGTTAAAAAAAAAAAACGTTCATATCAGTTATGAATATTTTGCATGATTATGCATATTTCTTCAAAACAAATGCCTCTTGTTTTGATATTTTGTTATCTAATGCAATATTTATGTATTTATAAGTGTCCAAATGTGCTTTGTGGCCATCCACTTTAGATTAAATCTCTTGTTTTCTTTTGGTTCAAGAGTTATTTACTCTTCTCGTGTTTTTAGCTCTCTCGCAGCAATGGCTGGTGTGTGACCCTATTCAGAAACATTTTGTTCTCATCTCTGACGTGTGTTTGTGTTTTTGACAGGTGGAGAGATGTCGGATCAGCAGGGAGTCCCAGATCAGCAGGTTGCTGGGAAGAGCCAAGGAGGAGCAGGAGCGGTTTACAAGGTCCAAATGTACTCATTTATACAGTTATTTTTCACAGACAAAAAGCCCAGAGGAAACTCTTTTATAGCTCCTGAGACTGAATGGATTCTTGCAAAAACAGACACAACATGCCCATAGCTGACACACAGTAAGAGTCTATGAAGGAATATAAAAATGTACTGAGTTTGTTTCTCCATCAGAACACATTTGGAGAAATGTAGCATTGCATCACTTGCTCACCAATGGATCCTCTGCAATGAATGGGTGCCGTCAGAATGAGAGTCCAAACAGCTGATAAAAACATCACAATAATCCACAAGTGGACTCATATTTTGGTCATAAGCAACGGTTTAAAGTTAAAAATGATGGATTACTTGAGGATTATTGTGATGTTTTTATCAGCTGTTTGGACTCTCATTCTGACGGCACCCATTCACTGCAGAGCATCCATTGGTGAGCAAGTGATGCAATGCTACATTTCTCCGAATCTAATGATGAAGAAACAAACTCATCTACATCTAACATGGCCTAAGGGTCATTGAGTCAATTTTCAATTTTGGGCGAACTATTCCTTTAATATTGAGATATCTTGACTTTTGATTGCAGACTTTGATGCTGACAAATTTGAACACAGTTTGAGACGTTGTCTTCAGAAGAAAATTCTGAACAGCAAATATGTCCTCTTGTTCTTCATTTAATTTCATTGCTGTCTAGGGGAAACAAGAGCAGAAAGAAGTTCTTCATTAAAATGAATGACAATTTACATAAATGTTTTTACAAATTATTTACACAAATTCTGCTAGTTTTTTCATGAATGAAAAAGTTTATGACTTATAGAGTTTATGACAAAGAGTTTATGACTTATACACTGTAAAAAATGACCGTGAATTTAACGGTAAAAGACTGTAAAAATGCTACAGTAAAAACCTGTTAAATGGTTAACGGTAAATTCCCTTACTATATACGGTGAAAACTGTATTGGACATTACATGTATTGGACATTAATTTTACGGTAGTATACCGTTTTTGGAAGTGAAAAAGACTTTATAATTTACAGTGAATAACCGTAAATTGACATTCCCAGAATTCCCTGCGTTACATTTCAAATTGGATGTTTTTTTGTTGAAATAACTATGTTCCTTCTTAGTTTTTTCTTATCAGTTTTGTATATTAGGGTTGTGTGTTACACCTAATGTTGTTAAATGAATGTTCATTGCATTATTTCAGTTTCATGTGTGTTACCGTGATGGTGTTTAGTGTTTGTGTGAATGACACTGTGCACCTTCTATATATGTTATTACTTAAAAGCTGCTTGTGATGGGCTTTGGTTCATCATGTGACTTTCTCATCACCACCTGCATTTGGTGGTTATCAGTGTATTACAATGGTACAAAACAGATTTCAGTACTTCAATTGGTTGGTATATTAACATTATATCAGTTAATGAAATTACAGTATTTAACTGTAAATTTAAGGTAAAACCGTAAAACCTAAAACGTTGCTACCGTACTTTTTGCGGTAAAATTCCGGCAACGACAGCTGCCGTTTTTTTACCGTAAATTTTACGGAACTTTTTTTACAGTGTAGAGTTTATGACAAAGAGTTTATGACTTAAAATGTGTTGAATCATCTTAACAGGTCTCACTGTTTGAATTCGAGAACTTCTGTGGAAAAAAGGTCGAGCTGTCAGCAGAATGCAAGGACTTGATTGAGAAGAACTTGGAAAAAGTTGGATCAATCATAGTTGAGTCTTGCCCGTGAGTGCATGTTCTCTACCGTCAAACCACATTATCTACAACCACAAAAGAAGGAATGCAGAATGTTCAGACTGTTCTTGAAAGCAAAAGTTTAAATATTGGCAAACTGGATTTGTCTATAGGAGAACTATACAGTAGAAGAAGTTTCGCACACAAATGATAGCATATGACTTCAGATGATTATAACATCCAACTCAATGGACTACTTATATCAGTGCTTCTCAACCAGACCTTTCTTAAAATTGATAATAATATAATATAATATATGCAAAAATACAATAAGGATATAAAGATGAAATCATGTTTCTTTTTTCTCCTCTATAATGTTTGTTTAGAACAAGCAGTTCTTAAAACCTCTGGAATCACAAAATGAACTGTGATTTATTATTTTACCTATCTGGACATTTAATAAAACGTAAATAACGGCTTCAGTTTCTGAATGTAATTTAGATATAGTTATAATTCTGTTAGCATTATATCATATAGAGGGTCTTTAAGTCACAAAATGTAAGAGCTATTGAAATATCTGAAATATTATATTTGTTTACCTCAAGGTTATTGTCCTTAACTAAAACCATAAATAAGTATTTACTTGAAATAAAATAAACATGAAATGAAATGAAATAGCAAATAATAAAACTTTAAAATAACTTTTTATTCTAGTAAACATTTCTCATTTTCATTTATAAATGTAATTTTTATTAAGTTGAAGTACTAAAATAACTCAAACTAAACAACCTATATAAAGATAAAAATAAAAAACAGTGAAAACTACTAAAACTTCAGCTAAAATGAAAATGAATATAAAAATAAAACTTAGTTCAAAATATTTTTAAAAACTATAATTGGTACTAGCTATAATAGTATATAAATGACACTAAAATAACACAGCTTTACCTGCATGTCACGTGACCATTAACCAACATCAGAAATTGTTAAATTATTGAAATATTAACTTAAAATCTCAGGGGTTCTTCAAGTAAATATTTATGTTGAAAGGGATTTGGCTGAGAAAGAAAGTTTGTGAATCCCTGCTTTAATCAAAAGGAATCATCCATTTATCCGTCCTGATCTTGATGATCTTGTCATAGATGGGTCGCCTTTGAGCAGAAGGGCTTTCTGGGAGAGCAGTTTGTTTTGGAGAAGGGAGAATATCCTCGCTGGTCCTCCTGGACCAACAGCCAGAAGAGCTACTGCCTCCTGTCCATGAGACCTCTGAAAGTGGTGAGAGACACGTTCACACCTCACACCTGCTTAAAGATCTGCTCTTCTGTCGCGACCCATTGAGTCTAGTGTTTATGCTCTAATACTAGGACAGCGCAGAACACAAACTACATCTGTTCGAGAACTGCAGCTTTGCCGGGAGAAAGATGGAAATCGTGGATGATGACATTCCCAGCTTGTGGGTTCATGGCTTCCAGGACCGTGTGGCCAGTGCCAAAGCTGTCAACGGAACGTGAGTTTGAGAATTTGTTTGAGATTGTTTTCTTGCCGCTGCTATCCAAAGACCATTAACTCATGAAGCTTGATTTTTTTTTAGATGATTTTGATTTTTGTTTCAGTCCTTATTTGTCCTTATTACAAACAGTCTGTATGTTTAAAGTCAATGTGATCTCAAAATGTACTCTCTTTTTACTTCCTAAATACATTTTCCTGGTCATCAGTGCATGTTATTTGAAAGAAACTACCTTTCAAAAGTTTGGGGTCAATTTTATTTTATTTTTTAATTCAGCAAACACGCATTAGATCAAAAAGTGACAATAAAGACATTTATAACGCTGCAAAAGATTTCTAATTCACAAAAAATATTAAGCACAACAACTGTTTTCAACATTTCTAATAATTATGCACTCAAGTTTTACATTTGCCGTTCTTGGTGCCATGCTCTACTCGTTTATTATTGTTAACTAAAACTAAAACTATAACCAGAAAAAAAAGTTACTTGAAATAACATGAACTAAAATAAAACATTTCTCATTTAGTTTAGGTTAACACTAAACACTAATACTTAATAAATTATTTAATATAATTTTTTTTAAATGAATAAATAAAAATGACAAAAAACATCTAATTTATTCAAACTTTAACTAAAATTAAAAAAGAATAAATTATCATTCAAAATAACAAAAACCGAAAATGAACAAAAACATTAGAAAAAGTGTTTCAATCCACAACAAACTCAAATTTGACTCCATTCTTACATAAAATGGCCAATTTATCCAATCATAAAAGCAAGTCTGGTGTTTTTTTTATTGTTAAATATCTTTTTTTTATGAGACAAAAGTAAATTGATTGGGTTCAAATGCTGTTTCATGTTGACTTCTAGTACAGCAAATAAATCCACAAGCTATCAGTGTCATCCATTTTCAAAAAGGTTCTTTAGATTATTAAAAAGTTCTTCACACTAAGAAAAAAATTGTTCTTTTAAAATCTGATCACTGACATGTTCTTTGGGGAGCCAAAAATGGTTCTTCATTCTTAAAAAAATAAAGGTTCTTTATTGCCATGGAGTCATGAAGAACCTTTAAGATCCATGGAACATTTCCATTGCACATAACGTTCTTTATAGTGGAAAAAGTTAAAATATTCCTCAGCCTAAGAAACAAAAATGGTTCTTTTAAGAACTGTTCATTGTAAGGTTCTTTTGGAAACCCAAAATGCTTCCTCTGTGGCATTCCTGCGAAAGCCTCCTTTTGGAACTCTTATTTTTAAGAGTGTACATATCCTAAATATGTACTTAATTGATATAGTGATTTTTCGAGACACTATTTCCACAGTCGAGAATGACTTCAATCTCTTTCCTCAGTTGGGTGGGCTACATGTACCCTGGCTACCGCGGGCATCAGTTCGTGTTTGAACATGGCGAATACAAACACTGGAACGACTGGGGAGCCACAGAACCACAGCTGCAGTCCGTCCGACGTGTACGTGACATGCAGTGGCACAAACGGGGCTGCTTCACCGTCCCCGACCCGGCTCCCAAACCCAAACCCAATCCCAATCCCAACCCTAATCCAAACCCAAACCCAAACCCAAACCCCAGTCCCGCTCCCGCCCCCGCTGCCCCATCCGCCACGGCTGCCAGCAGCTGAAGGAGAACGGCCAGCCCTGCCGATGACCTCTGCCCTGCACCTGCTCAGAGGACCACGAAGAAAGCTCGAAAGCAAAAGTGACTGCCTTGCCTCTTGTGTGTCTATCATTGGAAATAAAGGCCTCGGCCCCATGCTTTGATCTGACCTTTGGCTCGTGTCTGATTTTATTTGTATTTTTCTGCTAGACTGATATAACACTGGAAATACCACAAGTTTATTACAATGAATGCTGCAGCAAGGCTGCACTTGTTTGATCAAAAATTCAGTAAAATGTGAAATATTATTACAATTCAAAATAACTGTTTTCTATTTGAATATGTATTAAAATGTCGTTTATTCCTGTGATGCAAAGCTGAATTTTCAGCATCATTCCTCCAGTCTTCAGTGGCACATGATTCTTCAGAAATCATTCTAATATGCTGCTCAAGAAACATTTCTGATTATTATCAATGTTGAAAACTATTTTTGTGGAAATAGTGATACTTTTTTCAGGATTCTTTTTTTCAGGTTCAAAAGCACAGCATTAATTTGAAATAAAAGTATTCTGTGATTGTAATCTTTACTTTCAATTTAATGTAAATTTAATGCATTCTTGCTGAATAAAAAGTAGTAATTTCTTTAAGAAAAATCCCCAAACGTTTTATTGGTAGCTTAACAATAAAGGAAAATTGTTCAAATGTTTACTCCTACCCTAGTTAAACATGCAAACACTTGTAGATAAAAGACACTCTTTATTTGTTTGTAGTAATTGCATTACAAGGCCACAACCATTTCTTGAAATTTAGTTTATTTATTTATTAAGAATAAGGAAGGAAATTCTAGGTCAAATTCTAGTTCTGAAGTAATCATTTTGAACTATTTGCAAATAATATTTTAATATGCACACATGCACTTACAGTACGTTTCTTGTCTGGTCACATTCAATTTAGGATCTAGGCTACATGAATCACCAATTTCAAAACGGCCATTCAGTGTTGCCAATTTAGCTACTTTGTAGCTAGATTTAGCGACTTCCCCGCCCCTTTTGAGATTTTTTCAAAAGTTTAGGGACAAATATAGCAACTTCTTGGACAAAACTTATCTAAGTTCTCATCTTGCCCACTGATCTACATTCATCTTTATATAGATCAGTGAATTTGCCATTGTAATGTCATCTAGTGATATTTAGCTACCAGTTTTAGCTACTTTCAGTTGAAAGCAGTTGGCAACACTGGCCATACCCTTACCAAAAAGTAGTATACTTCAAGTTTATTTTATTAAGTATACTTAAGTAAAGTTCAAGAATATTTTTAAGTATACTTTATGTAGCAAGTATACAAATATCAGTGTACTAGTGGTATACTTGTAAGTGTACTATTTCAATACTCCTTGGGACTAAATTGGCCCACTTTCTAGTATATAAAAGTATACTTTTAAGTATACTTTAAGTATAACAGTAGTAAACTTTAAGTACACAACTAGTTTACAACAATATTTTTAGCTTGTACTGCAACTATACTAAAAGTGAACTTATATGAATACTGATAGTTTTCTAATTAAATACTTGTAGTAGCATTTTTAGTACACTTTGAAGTATGGTCTTAGTAAACTACTAGTTTAATAGTTTTATACTGTAAGTATACTCTTTCTTTAAGTGAACTTTACATCATACTTTAAGTATGCTACTATGTCCCTATTTAGGTTTGTATATATTTTGTTATATAAATATCTGAACATATAAAACACCAAAAGAAAGAACAGGGTATCGGCTTGTAAACAAATAAACATTTTATTCTAGCTTCATGCATTCTTTTTTTAAACACTTGAATGTGGGTAAGTTACATAAATAATAAAAAAAGAAATAACATTTTGAACAAAAAGCTGAAAAAGAGACTATGAATTGGAATCAGAACAATAATCAAAACGTAGATAGAGTCGATCAACACCCCAAAGCTTGACAGTCATTATTACTCTTCTTTGGTCGACATTACATCAACGTTACACAGTTTTGATGCTGTTTTATGTCTGATGATCGTGTTAGATTACATGTGGAAGCATCTGTTGTTTCGGTTTCTTCTTCACTTGTGTTTTTTGGAAATTCTGTACAGAAGATGTGTACTAGCGCCCCCTACAGTATAACAATGAAAACATGGATTCTAGGAACACAATTATAGCTCAAATATATTTAGACTTTTTCTAAGTAGGCTATAAGTCAAGTATACTTAAATGTCATTTTAAGTATATTTCTGAGAAGTACATAAAAAGTAGACTAAAAGTAGACTTTCCTATTTTTTAGTTTAAAAGAAGTACACTAATAGTACACTTGAATAAACTTCTTTTTCGTAAGGGTATTTGAGAAGAAAAAATGGCGAGTAGTTCGCATCACTGGATACGACTGTCAGCCGTTTAACATTTCTATCATAAAACAGTTTTCAGATATTAAACGTTTCACTACTTTCGCTACTTCGCTACTTACCTCGCTCTCTTTCAACATTAAAACTGTAGCTTCGCGCTGGAAATCGCACTCTCTGATTTGGTGACCAATAAACCCCACCTACTTTCATTTGATTGGCTCAGTCACTTTGACTTCGGCGGGTGCTTTTAGCCAGCTAAAGGCAAACCAGACTAAAACTGTAGAATAAACTGTAAACCTTTTTGTCATGACTTGCACCTTGCATAATTGCAAGTGCACAAAATGCTTTATTCGTTTAATTTTGAGCCATAAGGCCGGGTACACACTGTGCGATTTTCGTCCGATTTTGAGCCGGAATTCATCCGACCGTTCAACTGCCGGTTGGGAGAGGTTCATGGCTTCTCGTTTCCCCCTGTACACTACACGAACACTGCACGACAAATGACAAATCTGAAATTCGCTCCGACTCAAAGAGTCGCATGAGGCACAATTCGGCTCAAAATCAGGTGAAAATCGCACCGTGTTTACCCGGCTTAAAAGTGAACATGAAATTAAGACTGACCTGACATAGGCTAATATTTCTTCATAATTGCTTCATTTCTGAGACAACTTCTCAGCTGATGGCATCAGTGATATTTACTTTTTCCTCCCCTCCAATCATCGTTATCAACTCATAAATAGGCCTACATCTGATATTTGAAGTAAAGAGGCTTGCGAATGGCTTTTCATGTTGTCTGTATTTCTGAAATCTATCATTTCTCCTCTCAGTTTTTAGGCAAACTATTGTCCATATTGGTGTGCATACGTGTGTGTATTTCTCTTGATTTCCATTCATCCTCTGAATGTCTTTCCTGTCTCTTTGTAAGTCGTTGGCTCTTGGCAAGAGTTCAGCTGAGTCATGTGAACGGAGAACAAAGCGTGGCAGCCTCCAAAAATGACAACTAATGAAATAGCTCCAGGCTGATGTGGGCAGGCCAGGGCTTGGCTTGCCGTGGTTTGGCATTGCTGTCACGAATGATGATGAAAAAATATGGCAAGCTTCCACTGCTGGTCCAAATCGCCTATCCACGGCATACCGATGAGGTTACCAAACCAGACTAGGCCTTTCTATGCCAAAACTAAATGGTTTGATGATCACGTCCGTCTAAAACCACTCCTTTTGTGTCGAGTGACTCTAAACTCTGATGTAATCACTGTAGATGCTGAACTGTCTAAATATTTTACAAGCTACTGTCAATCTCACATTATTGTGGAAAAGATCATTATTGATGAAATCTAACATGCAGATTCGCTGAAACAGCAGCTTCAGTTTAGTTTAAAACAAATTATTTTGCATTATTATTTAATATTTTTAACGGCAAATAATTACATTTGTGATTTTTATTTTTAAAAATTTAATAATTATGATTCTTTTTAAATTGAATTATTAATTTTTACAAATTATTATTTGATTATTTTTTATTTGTTTTAATTGAATTACTATTTTTTTGTATTTTTAAATTGTTTTTAACTGCTATATGGTTATTTTTTTTAATTGTATGATTAATTTTTACAAATTATTTTTTTTTATTATTGTTAACTGCTAATAATTATTTGTATGTCCCATATGTTTTACTAATTCTTTTTAATTATTATTTTTAACTGCTAATGTTTTTTTTAATGTTTACTAATTATTTATTTTATTATTTACTTTCATTATTTATTAAATTATTATTTTAAACTGCTTATGATTATTTTTAATTGAATTATTATTGTTTACTGTCTATTGTTTGTAATTATTCTTTTAACTGCTAATGATTTTTTATTTGTAAATGAATTTTAAATTATTATTAATACATATATATTTTTTTTCTTTGTCTTTTATACACTGGAAAAATTGGATTTTCTTTCCAAAATTCCTAGTAAATTTCATGAATAATTACAAAGAAACAGCAAGTAAAGCAGTGAATTAAATGTGAAATTTTGAAAAGACTGAAATATTACTTTCTTATAAAACATACTCCGATAATGTTTTATTTACAACATTAAACAATCTTTTTTTACAGTATATCTGAAGGTCTATTTCAATCCAAACTGCAGAAACTAGTCATGTTTAATTCAAGCCATGAGAAACAAAGCCAGATTATTTGACTAAAAATCCGCATGCATTTATTTCGATTTAGTAGCTTGTAAAAAACTGAGACAATTATTTTCTCTCTAAAACAGATTGTACATGGTGCCGCAAACAACCTCACTGGAAAAGAGAACAGATGTTTGATATTTATTCAAATGAGTTTTTAAATAATTGCATTCTCTCTAGCGAGTGTCAGTTCAGTTGTCGGATTTAAGAAGAAGCAGTTTCCTAAAAACAGCAGAACAACAGAAACATGTCACAATTCGAGATTCTATTTTAGAATCAAACTGTTTTTTGACAAGTTTCCCCAAGGGCCTTTAATAACCCTTATTCTTTCATGTTTCGTACGTTTCTTTTCTTCCGTCTGAGAAGGTCCACAGTGACCCAGGTCATCGTGTAGATGTTTTGTTACTCATCCCGTTGGCTTCAGCAGTTGTGAAATGAAGATTTCCTGGCGTTTGAAATCATTGCACACAATGTGATGCCATTAGAGAGTTGCGTTCAGGCCTTTGCGGTCCTGAAAACAGTGTGTGTGTATTTGAGAAGTGTGTATGAGTCATTCTGCAAAACATATCGATGAGGTTCCCAAACCAGACTAGGCCTTTGCTTCACCAAACTACTAGTGCAGGCAGATTTTAGTGACTCTAAACTCTGATGTAATCACTGTAGATGCTGAACTGTCCAAATATTTTGCAAGCTACTGTTAATCTCACATTATCGTGGAAAAGATAATTAATGCTAAAATCAAACTTTTGCAGATTCACTAAAACATTACTAAACTAAACCAGTTGTAGTTTTTTAAATTATTATTTGTAATGATTTTACTTATGCTAATTAATAATTAATACCAATGAATGCTAATTAATCATTTTTACTAATTATTTCTTTTAACTATTTTTAACTGCCAATCATTTTTTAAAGATTATTTTAACTGCTAATTTATCATTTTTAACGGAATTGTTTTTTTCAATGTATTTTTTAA
>NW_015505788.1:1060530-1061741 GCF_001515645.1 Sinocyclocheilus grahami
TGCCTTACTTCAGTATTGAAGTGTGCTTGTCTTGGAGTGCAGGAATAGCACCTCACATTCCTCACGGTTCCCCTGCAGCGCTGTGACCGCCGCTCACTTCACGATGGACATGAACGTGTGAATTTAGAGAGTGTTCAGTAGATTCCCAAAGAGCCTGTTCACAGCTGTTGAAACATGGGATATCCCAGCAGCTCTCCGCACACCAACACACACAGTCTTCACCCTCAACCTAACAGAAAGCACTCAAGATGATCAAATGGATTCTTCACAGTAAATACAAGTCTGAAATTCACTGTATAGCCTATAATTCTGCACTGCACGATCCGTAAGAACACGCTGAAGCTGTTGTGCAGTAATGACTGAGTGATGACTTGATCACTAATGTATAGGTTGACGTGATGCTGCATGAATGTTATGGGATGACATTTCATGTGTGTGTTATTGCTATTGCTGTCTAAATGAGCTAAACACATGGGAAAGATATCTTCACACTACTGCTTTATCAAACGCATGCAGATAGTGTCCATTTATGCATAACTTCAATCAAATGATATTTCTGATCATATATTTTGTAATGGAAAATGCTAAATCAATGTAGATATAGTATTTTTATGTATTCACACACACTTTATCGAAATACATTTTATATATTAAATTGTATTTTTTACGTATGCATACATAAATATATACTAAATGTATTAATTATTGTATTTATTTATGATATTATCATTAATTTGATATATGATTGCTATATTCTAATATTATTATTATTTGCATAATATTGTATGTTGTGTTTTTTTTTTAATAATTTAAATAATTGTATTATTACATGAAATATTTGCACCATTAGTATTTTTTTATTATTTGTTAAAGTATGTTATTACTTAATTGTAGTATTTATATAATATTTAAATATTAAATTTTATATTATTATATATTATGTGTATTATTTTATTACCACGTATTGTTTGAATATTTCTATTATAAAATGAACTATTAGCATCCATTATTATTGTTTGTAATATTTATTAAATTATATATATAGAAAGAGAGAGAGAGAAAGAGAGAAATGTAAAAATAAATTATTATTATTAAATATAATTATTTAAATTATTTCATACATAAAAATTATATTATATATTACATGTATTATTTTATTATATATATGTTTATATTCATTTTTTAAATAAATTAAATATTAGCACTTATTA
>NW_015505788.1:1066862-1067511 GCF_001515645.1 Sinocyclocheilus grahami
AGGGAACACACATACTGGTAAAAAAAATGTATAGCCTGAATGCACAAAGCATCTGCTAAATGCATTAATTAATTAGTACGGTCTCGCATGTGGGGTTTAAAGCATGTGAGAGTTATATCATAGCTTGAGGAAATAACTAGCAAGATGCCTTTATTGCTGAAAACTAGATTGACTGTTTACGTGCATTGATTTTTTTTCTCAGTCTGAATAGATTCAATCCAATTACAGATTCTGAATTAAATGTATTAAATGCCTGTCTTGAATTTTTTATTTATTTATTTTTTTGCAATGGTCTTTTTATTTAAAGAAATAAGGAATTAAATAATAAAAGTTTTATTTTAAAATGTGCACACATTCACTCCTAATTGCATGCCTAATTTGTAAAAAATGCTTTGTTAGCCTAATATTTCTTGTCTCATTACATTATGAATTAAGGGCCCGACTTAACCAATAGGAGAGGTAAGGCCACTTAGGGGCCCGGGGAATCAGGGGGCCCCATCTGATATTGTCAATATATTTAGCAAATGTTCAAATGAGTATTTGTGCAGAGAGCCTTATTGATTAGAACGGAACTTCATGAGATCGCGATGAACTGATGTGAGTCACAGCTTTTTAGTGGTTATGAGGGAGTGCTCTTTGCGCTAGGGCT
>NW_015505788.1:1068015-1069814 GCF_001515645.1 Sinocyclocheilus grahami
AAAATGCGCACGACAATCGCATTCGATTAATCGTGCAGCCCTACTTTGCGCTTTATTAGCTAATATAGCTATATATAATCCATTCAGAATTAGAAATGTTCAGGAATGACATCCGCATATAAATGTTGATTCACTCTTGAAATTGCAATAGACGGGACAAAAATATGATACGTCAAACTAGATGTGCATTAAGGCTATAGAGCACCCTCGTTAATGTGACGTACACGGCTGTCTCAAGAGAGATATTCACCTCAGAGAAGATAGAACATGCACATGATTTTATTTTATTGCTTGTGGCACTTTTCCTTGGTGCGCTGGCGCAAATTCCTGTGCACTCACATGAATGTACACAGAAGTGCAATGATTTTCGCTTAATAGATTAGACCTACATTTTCGATTTGTTTCTCGGCAAAACCTTACCGTATGCCTTCAAGAACAGTTGGAGACATGTCTGAACCTTTTTTTAAAGGTCTCACAATTCACTACCATTAAATCGGCAAGTGCAAGCATGACTCTTTCTTTCTTTCTTTTATTTGTCATTTCTTCTTTTGTAATGAAAAATAGGTCATAAGGCTTTAGAACAACATCAGCTTGACTAATTATTAACTTAATTCCCATAGACAAGTTGTGAATGGGGTAAATAAGCTCCAAAGAGTCTTGCATGAGCTAATCATCATGTGATTCTAAACCGAAAATAATTATTTTCACGAAATGACTGAAGATAGCGGTGATATGGTAGTGTCATCCTGACAGCTCTTTAGTGTCCGCCTCGTTGTAAACCGTCTGTTCTCTTACAGATCACAGGAACCTTCTATACTCTGTAATGCAGATTGGCATAAATGGGGCACAATCACAAGTGTCTTTTCATTGCAAGTCTTTGCTGAAGCTTGATTATACTTTTGGGTCATTCTGTGCAAAATCATCCAAATTTCAGAAACTTCCCTGGCTAAAATTTAGGGGTTTGTTGATAATGTGTACTATTTAACAGTTTACTCATGGAGGCACATTGAAATCCCAATATCTCTGGAAGTGAACCATATTGGGCCTTAAAAAGTAAGACACCAAAAGAAAAGTTTGTTAAGAGCCATCATCCAAAAGGATATTGAGATATCTTTAATATTTCTTGAGTTGCAAGCGTTCAAAATTTAAAATAATTTTCCCTCTCTTGTAATTTGTCTCCAAATCTAAGGTGAAAATTGTCATTACTATTATTGTCAAAATAGTGGATTACTAATTTTCATCCATGACATTTAATATTTTGGCTTTCTTTTTCATTTATGTAGACTGGGATCACAATCTGATTCCAAAACCATTTCAAGTGCATCTCTGAACAAATATAGATGTGCAGATCTTTGTTATTGAGTTCAATGGCTTTTGTTCTATGCAAATTGTGCAAAATAAGACTCAGAATGTGCATGAAGAAAGTGCACAGTGCACTTTCACCGCATCTCACAATAAGGCCCGCATCAACTGTGTCCTAAATGGCACACAAACAGTGGTCTCTTTATACTAGCATAGATCGAGGCAGACATTGAGATCACAGGTGTGAGCGTTTTTTTTAACCAGGCCTCTCCTGAAACCATAAGCCTCTATTGTGGGCTGTGGAGGACTGCTTGAACCTAAAAAACCTGTACGCCATTGCCAGCGTCCTTTTCAATGTATTGTGCCTTAAGACAGTTAATGTGACGTTCTTAAACAAACAAATCTGTCCGTGTGTGCCTCTTTAGTTTAGAGAAGTCTGATTCATTGTAGCAAATCAGATTACACTACCGTTCAAACATTTGAAGTCTTAAAGACAA
>NW_015505788.1:1070647-1071160 GCF_001515645.1 Sinocyclocheilus grahami
AATGAATGTGCGGTAACTGCCTTAAAGAAATTTAACGATGTTAAATGTTTAATACATTTTTGACAGTAACGCCTTGACAGTGCAACTACTTTGAATATTCATATTTTGGCATTGCATACAGTGAGATGATTGTGAATGAATAGTGACATATTTACATGCATATTTTAAAACATATATAATACAGATAAATAAAGGTTCATTCTGATCTTATTCATCAGATCTCACACACACTGCAGCGTCACGATTACTAGTTTAGGGCAATGACACCCTGTGGTGAAACAATCACGCATGTTTACCAGCCACTGCTTTATCAGATCGGCTTATGTTGGATTAAAACTTCGCGTTCCATTCTATTCGGTGTCATTTTTCATTCACAATCATTCCACTGTATGCAATACCAAAATATGAATATTCAAAGTAGTTGCACTGTCAAGGTGTTACTGTCAAAAATGTATTTAACATAGTTACATTTCTTTAAAGGGGTCATATGATGCTTTTTTAAAGATCATTATT
>NW_015505788.1:1071170-1120715 GCF_001515645.1 Sinocyclocheilus grahami
TGTGTGTGTGAGTGTGTGTGAGTGTGTGTGAGTGTGTGCGTGTGCGTGTGTGTGTGAGTGTGAGTGTGTGCTGCGTGTGCTCGACTCACCACGGGCTCGCGCAGCTCGTGCACTTGAGTTGAAAACTTCTCCGCGTGAGATTGCGGAGCGCACACGAGACGCGAACCAGCGCCGAGCTGTAAATCACGGACTCCTGCTCCCGTTCCCGAATCAGCACCACCGCGAAACATGGACGATTTAGGTGAGTGTGAGTCGCTTTGATGTTTGACATCGGATAATCGCGAAAGGAGAAGTTCGACGCGACGCTAGAGCGCTGGATTGACACCGTAGACGCGGACGGAGCGCGTCGATGCTCGACTGCTGCAGCAGCATGCTGAAGAACACACGCTCGCGCCTCCGGACGCGTTATATGCATGTGTGTCCAGCTGTTTTGCTGTTGTGTTGATGCTGCAGTGTTGCAGGAGTCAGATCGAGTCATTCTTTACAGCTGCTTCTCTTGCAACACTGTGTGATTAATACCAGAGCATTACTAGTGCAAAATCGCTTTGAGCTTTGTATTTGTCCCTAAATGCAGAAGCGTAGAGCATACTTTTGTTGTTAATTATTGTGTATAGTTCCTGTCTGGTTGATTTTTAGTGCAGCTTCTGCAATGTGTCAACAAAACAACAACGTGTCATTTTGCACCCGACCTCCAGACTTCACAAATACGCACTTAAAACTTTCTGTTGTGTTTGTGCATTTGATTGCATTGGCTTTAATGGAGGAATCAACACACATGGGTCTTCAGTACACTTTCATTACAAAATAAGCAATGCAAGTATTAGTTGTTATTGTTGCCAATTAACTAGTAGTGACGCACTGTAAGACAGTTGATCTCATAATCTTGGCTTGATGTTGTAACTTGTAGACTTGTTGCCCAGGGCAGTGAGAAAATGAGCTGCAGCCTAATCTAACTAATCTCAGTATTACTGCCTTAAGGCTGTTTGAGTGGAGTTTTCATGAGTGGCATGTTGTTTAGTGAAGTTATTTTCCACGAGCCGCAAGCATTTGTTTAGCTCAGAGAGTTTAGACATTAATGTGGGAACAGGGTCAGAAATTAACCAGGACTGGGGGCTGAAATGCCAAAGTGAAAGTAACTAAAGCGCCTTTAGATATGGTGCATTCCTCTTTTTATTTGATATTTGTGGACTCTTAATTGAATTACATTTTTATCTATGCTTGGCTATTGTGGACTTTATTGCCTTTGCTGTCAGGTATTTGCGTTCACTTTGTTAGAAATTAGTTAGTTTGACATTAATAGATGGCAGGCACAATGGAAAAATGAATTCCAGGAGGTGAATATTGTCCCTTAATTAAGTCCATTTCTGATGCTGCATGGGGAGTAAACCAGTTAACGTGTATTTAGTGTTGTACTTCCTGTGGCTCAGTGGTAGAGCATTGCATTAGCAGCGCAAAAGGTCATGGGTTCAATTCCCAGGGAACACACATACTGGTAAAAAAAATGTATAGCCTGAATGCACAAAGCATCTGCTAAATGCATTAATTAATTAGTACGGTCTCGCATGTGGGGTTTAAAGCATGTGAGAGTTATATCATAGCTTGAGGAAATAACTAGCAAGATGCCTTTCAGTGCACTTTCACCGCATCTCACAATAAGGCCCGCATCAACTGTGTCCTAAATGGCACACAAACAGTGGTCTCTTTATACTAGCATAGATCGAGGCAGACATTGAGATCACAGGTGTGAGCGTTTTTTTTAACCAGGCCTCTCCTGAAACCATAAGCCTCTATTGTGGGCTGTGGAGGACTGCTTGAACCTAAAAAACCTGTACGCCATTGCCAGCGTCCTTTTCAATGTATTGTGCCTTAAGACAGTTAATGTGACGTTCTTAAACAAACAAATCTGTCCGTGTGTGCCTCTTTAGTTTAGAGAAGTCTGATTCATTGTAGCAAATCAGATTACACTACCGTTCAAACATTTGAAGTCTTAAAGACAAATTTTTTTTTTTTTAAAGAAGCCTCGTATGCTCATCAAGGCTGCATTTATTTGATCAAAAATGCAGTAATGGTGTGAATTATTATTATTATTATAATTTAAGGGTGCTTTCACACCTGGCCCGTTGTTTCAGAACCTGGCGCGTTTCCCCCCCTTAGCTCGGTTCGTTTGGGCATATGTGAACACGGCAATCGCGCCCGGCTCCGCGCCAAAACAATCGGTCCGAGATCGCCTGAACGATGTGGTCTCGGCTCGATTGAAAACTCTAGAGGCTAGCATATTTTTTTCAATTATTTTCAATGGGAGCACCGCGTTTTTTCTCAGAGATGAGTGAAAGAACGTTCAACTTCATGTAAAACGCAGCACTTATCACTAGCTGCATTTCCATTACTGATTTTCACAAAAGTTTTGCGATATTTTATAAATGTCGTTTAAAAAAATTATCGTGAAATGACAGTGTTTCCATTAACCGATGTTATGCGACTAAAACACTTTTTTTTTTCCTCTCACGATAAGTCATGGGCGAAGGATGTTGGTAGGTTTAGTATATCGCAGTCACCGCACTAGCCATTATTTTTAATCGAAGGAGACGTAGGTGTGTATCTTTAGCAAAGCAGTGCGGAGAGACGCTTCTGAAATGTTCATCCACGTATTAGTGGCAAGGAAAGCCCCTTATACTTGAGAGCGGCCATGGATGAGGTGTTTCTTGGAGGTTATAGTACATTAAATAATGATCATGTGACTTTTATTTCGATTCCAGTTTTTAAAAATATTCCTTTTTCGAATTACCTGAAAAACCATCTCATGTAAGCGTAAAAATTTTTTGCGATATATGGGAGTTTTTGTGAAATTGAAATCGCAATTTCAGTTATTCCATTGTTTAAAATGGTTGAATGAATGTGCGGTAACTGCCTTAAAGAAATTTAACGATGTTAAATGTTTAATACTCTCTCTCTCGCTCTCTCTCTCTCTCTCTCACACACACGATGCGCAAAACTCCGCATTTGAACAGTCAATAGCAAATACTTAAACTAATAACAAAACAGTAGCTGATTCAGAAGCGCCAGATTACCTCCTCTATAGGTTAACGAAACGGTCGTCCATAAAATGCATTGCTGTTCTGTTGTAAGTGATCTTAAAGATTCCTAAATGCATCTACTTCTGGAAGGCCAAATAAAGTGCTTTTGCTTTCGCCTAGAAACACACCGCGTCTCCCTGACATGCTGCTTCAACACTAACTGCGGTTACTGAAACCACGCCTTCTTTCTTTGCGTGCACATTTGGGCGCATTATGCAAATATTTCCACATAGTGATGTAGATATGTGGGGGCGTGTTAGAACGAGCCATTTTAGGGGGGCGTGGCAGAGTCTTAACTTTGATAAAGAATATCTCTTTGGTTTTGAGACTTTAGTCTTTGCAACTTCAGGGATCTTATCTATGCAAAATCAGCTTGTAACACTCCAAAGAGAAAGGAAAACTTGAAATCGCATCATATGACCCCTTTAAGGCAGTTATCGTACATTCATTCAACCATTTTAAACAATGGAATAAGTGCACCAAAGCGTCTCCACTGAAAATGCTGTGCCGCACAATCGCTCTCAAGCGCTCACAGCTAGGCGTTTTACACTTTGGTGGACACACAGCTTGATGATAATAGTCTGTATGATCAAGGCCTGGATGTTTAACCTGGTCCACCCTTGTGTGCCCAAGATGACATTTATCTAAATTATCTGGTGAGAATCAGAAAGGATTGTGTGTAATTAAGCTTTCTTTTATGTCTCACCTAAACCATCTCAGACACTCTGTAAGTGTGGTTAAAACTCAAGACATGGTGTACGAGTGCAATGGCTCTCAACCATTGAGTTTGCTGCATGCAACATTGTGGTTTGATGATGTGTTATCTGGGAGTTAAAGAAATAACTCCCCTAAAAAAAAGAAAGTTCCTCATTTACTCACCCTTGTGTGTTTTATTTTTATCTGTGAAACACAAAATGAGATGTTTAGCAGAATGTCCAAGCGTCTCATTTCCATTTGAAATAAGTTCATGCATGGTGATCAGGCTTTGATTAGAGGGGGGCTATTTGTGACTTTTTATCTCAAATTCAGACTAAGCTTCTGAGAAAAAAGTCAGATTTGTGAGAGACTTGTGAGATCAAAAGTTGCAATTACTATATATATATATATATATATATATATATATCTCTCATGGCAGAAACAAACTTCCATACAGATACGCACAATGAACTTAAAAGTAGTCCATAATGACTCTAACACTTTATTCAAAGACTTAAATTTAAGCCTGTTTTTTACAAACAAAAAAAAAGCTGTTGTATGACTATTATAGGCATACAAGTCATATGAAATACTTTAATACATTTTTGTTCCCTTTTTTTGTGTGGCCTTATACTGTATATAAATCACCATCCATTTTCATTGTATGGAAAACATTGAATAAAATGACTGTATGAACTTCCCTTGGTGATTCTTAGTCACACTGCAAACACTCTCGCAACGGTTCCTTTTCTGGGAAAGAGCGTTTGGTTGTGATGTGTAAACACTGAGTGTTTGGTGAATGGTGTAACGCTTCAACCTCAACATACACACACACACACACACAGGCTTAATGGTGAAATGCACAGGCCCAAACTGTGACATGTTTGTATTTGTATGTGTTATGGTTTGAGAATGTAATCATTTTATCTTTATCGTATAGCTAAGTTTATTCTGTATTTGTACTGTATAAAACTGTGACTTTCAGACTCAGGTTAACTTGAATTTATCAAGAGCATCACCTGTTTGCAGAGCAGATACACTCACATCCTATACAACACACACTTTCTCACAGCTGAAAGCTTATTTGGTCTTGTCTTAAAGATACCACATACTGTGTTGTTGTGATAAACAATAGGTTTTGCGTTTGAGATGCCATACTGAGCAATTAAAAAGGTTACTGCAAGTCTTTTGTTCAGTTACTCAATTAATACATTTATTATTTTAAGTAATGTTGTAAGGTAAGATGGATTGTTAAAAAAAGGACATTAATTATTGCAAAATAAAAATATATTGTATGTATATTTATATTCATATTCATATTTTTCTCCTTAAATATTATATACGTTTTTATCTCCTTTATTATTATATTGATTTGGCCCTTAACATGTTGTATTTTCTCTTTAAATATTATTTTTATTTATTGTATTTCTGTTTATTATTTCTGTTTATTATATTTATTTTGAAAAATAAACTTTGGTGGACACACAGCTTGATGATAATAGTCTGTATGATCAAGGCCTGGATGTTTAACCTGGTCCACCCTTGTGTGCCCAAGATGACATTTATCTAAATTATCTGGTGAGAATCAGAAAGGATTGTGTGTAATTAAGCTTTCTTTTATGTCTGACCTAAACCATCTCAGACACTCTGTAAGTGTGGTTAAAACTCAAGACATGGTGTACGAGTGCAATGGCTCTCAACCATTGAGTTTGCTGCATGCAACATTGTGGTTTGATGATGTGTTATCTGGGAGTTAAAGAAATAACTCCCCTAAAAAAAAGAAAGTTCCTCATTTACTCACCCTTGTGTGTTTTATTTTTATCTGTGAAACACAAAATGAGATGTTTAGCAGAATGTCCAAGCGTCTCATTTCCATTTGAAATAAGTTCATGCATGGTGATCAGGCTTTGATTAGAGGGGGGCTATTTGTGACTTTTTATCTCAAATTCAGACTAAGCTTCTGAGAAAAAAGTCAGATTTGTGAGAGACTTGTGAGATCAAAAGTTGCAATTACTATATATATATATATATATATATATATATATCTCTCATGGCAGAAACAAACTTCCATACAGATACGCACAATGAACTTAAAAGTAGTCCATAATGACTCTAACACTTTATTCAAAGACTTAAATTTAAGCCTGTTTTTTACAAACAAAAAAAAAGCTGTTGTATGACTATTATAGGCATACAAGTCATATGAAATACTTTAATACATTTTTGTTCCCTTTTTTTGTGTGGCCTTATACTGTATATAAATCACCATCCATTTTCATTGTATGGAAAACATTGAATAAAATGACTGTATGAACTTCCCTTGGTGATTCTTAGTCACACTGCAAACACTCTCGCAACGGTTCCTTTTCTGGGAAAGAGCGTTTGGTTGTGATGTGTAAACACTGAGTGTTTGGTGAATGGTGTAACGCTTCAACCTCAACATACACACACACACACACACAGGCTTAATGGTGAAATGCACAGGCCCAAACTGTGACATGTTTGTATTTGTATGTGTTATGGTTTGAGAATGTGATCATTTTATCTTTATCGTATAGCTAAGTTTATTCTGTATTTGTACTGTATAAAACTGTGACTTTCAGACTCAGGTTAACTTGAATTTATCAAGAGCATCACCTGTTTGCAGAGCAGATACACTCACATCCTATACAACACACACTTTCTCACAGCTGAAAGCTTATTTGGTCTTGTCTTAAAGATACCACATACTGTGTTGTTGTGATAAACAATAGGTTTTGCGTTTGAGATGCCATACTGAGCAATTAAAAAGGTTACTGCAAGTCTTTTGTTCAGTTACTCAATTAATACATTTATTATTTTAAGTAATGTTGTAAGGTAAGATGGATTGTTAAAAAAAGGACATTAATTATTGCAAAATAAAAATATATTGTATGTATATTTATATTCATATTCATATTTTTCTCCTTAAATATTATATACGTTTTTATCTCCTTTATTATTATATTGATTTGGCCCTTAACATGTTGTATTTTCTCTTTAAATATTATTTTTATTTATTATATTTATTTTTTGTATTTCTGTTTATTATATTTATTTTGAAAAATAAATGGTCTGTGCAGAATATAGTTGGAAATGCTTTCTTTAGTGAACAAATCTCCATTCCTGTTTTTTTTTTTTTTTTTTACAGTAAATGTTTTTTTTTTCAGCTGGCTACATTTCTATTAGTCATTCGTCATTTTAAACCGTTAAAAAGAAATGAAATGCATCTCATCAGCAGACAGCGTAACTGACATGCACATGTTGGAAATCTCCTATAACCTAGTTAGATAAATTTAACACGCTTCTAACAAGTCCTGCTGTCAGAATAATTACTGGACTACTCCGTAAATGCTTTCTATACCCAGAATTGGCTGTGCGTTTTCCTAGACATAATCTAAGTGATGCATTTGGCAGGGCGATCAGAGATGTTCTGCACGAGTCTAAACAGGCCAAAGCATCTGAGGAATTCCCAGCATACCTTTCTGTCCATCAGATAAGAGAGACGGAGGGATGGGGAGGGTGAGAGCGAAAGAGCTCATGGGAGAACGGCTGGATGCAGGAATGTTAAGTAGAGACTTGCACATTTATTCTCCTGTTCCTTCTATGTGTTTCTCTCATTGAAAGTACAGTAACTCTCAGGTCACATGTTTGTATGGGTGATGCCTGCATGTATCTTCTCTGACTAGGATTTGAATCCCAGGCATGTCGTGACCAAGACTGGTATAGCATGTGCTTAACCACTTATAAGTTAAAATTTTTTTAGGTGGTTTTGATTGAGATAGTTTGGGCCTGTGCTCTTGTTTTCTCTCAGATACACCTGTACATGGCAGCTGGAACAATAACTGCATCACATGCTCTTTGACTTCCCATCCAACAAGTTTTATTTTATTGTTTTTATTTTTTTTAATAGGGGTGGGACAATATATCGATATGGCGATATGTCGTTGTCCTTCTCCATGCGATACGAGAATCGATATCTGGCGCCAAATATCGATATTTTAATTATTACAATAAGGCGCTCTATATAGATTTCCCTGCTCCTGCGCCATTTCCACCTTCTTTCCAAAGCGCTCTGGAGCAACCATGAACTGCGTTCTCTATGAAGATGGGGAAGCAGGAGGAACTGAAGGATAAACAGATTTCCAGCCACTGTATTAGCTCTACTACTATATATGTTTATGGAAATGAGAACTAAAAAACTGCCCCGAAACAGCTATTAGCCCACGCACCATCTGCACCGATCACGTTAATATTGCAGAGCACTTTTTCAGTCCATGAGTAGCCTAACCTCTCCGCTCGGATCGCAGGTGGATTTCCCTCACTAACTATATGAGTGAGAGAGTGCCGCCGGCGCGTCCAGTTTTTTGTCGTCAAAACTGGATGCTCTCCCTCTCTCTCAGATATTACAAGTGTGCGTTATGCAGTGGGCACCGACCGGCAGAAACATAAATCTGCACCTATGGCATGGACGACGAAACAAAACCATGCAGTGTGTGTGCTTGCCGCGCTTCTACATTTGAAATAACAAACCCGAGCGCCCAAAAGACGCGATGTGAACGGCTTTTTCATAATTTACTTGACATGTTAAATTTGATTTACAGAACTTTTATGCTGTTTTCTAACAGTTTGGACTTGAATAAAGAGAGAAAACTTGCACTTAACCTTTTCACAGGAATTTTGTTTTCATAGTTTGACAGATATCATGATGTATAGTTATAGGATTGTCTAGCAATATATCGATTATCGTAGAATCACTGTATCGTGATATTATCGTATCGTGAGCCATGTATCGTGATTCGTATCGTATCGTACCCTGCGATTCCCACCCCTAGTTTTTAATTTAATTTAATTGTCAATTTTTTATTGTATAGTTTATTTGTTTATTTATTTTCATTTCCTCATTTACATTTTTGTTATACAAGTTATTTTATTTGTATATTTTTTGTTTTTCTATATAATTTAATTTAATTGTCAATTTTTTATTGTATAGTTTATTTGTTTATTTATTTTCATTTCCTCATTTACATTTTTGTTATACAAGTTATTTTATTTGTATATTTTTTGTTTTTCTATATATTTATACGTTTTTTATTTAATTTTATTTCAATTTTATTTTTTCATTTATCTTTTTTTTCTTTTATATTTTATATTTCTTTTATTATTTTTTACTAATATTTTATTTTATATTTATTTTATATCATTTGTTTTTTATATTTTTTTATTTTTCGTATTTTTTCATTTTCATTTCATTTTAATTGTAATTATTTTATTTTATTTTCTTTATTAAAGAAAATGTTTAAGTCTCCGTTAACCAAACTCCAGATTTTTATTAGTGATTTATTTATTTTTAAATTAAAATAGCTTGTGAATGCCTTTTAGTCAAAATCACAATCACAGGGGTCAGGAACACCTTAGTCATATTTTTAGATAAGTCAGAAGAGCCGTGTTGTCGTCTGGCAATGTTCAGGATGGATCATTTGTTCTTCGGCCCATAGGCACTAACTGTCTGTCTGTGTGTGTTCACTACCTCCATATGACCACATACGTTATGACTTCACATCTGTGTCATCAGCTGTGTTGCTTCATCATTGGTTTATGGTTAATTTCAAGATCATATGACCACAAGTTACACAAATGTACTGTAGCCTACAGCAGATTCTCCTCATGAGAAGGCTATCATTTTAGATTAAATATGACTTATACTGTAACTCTCAGGTTATTAATGAGATGGTCCGCTAGTATAAATAGCAGATAATGATACTGGACTGTCGATCTCTCTTTCTGTCTGTGTGTTTGACTCAGAGCTGGTAATTGGTCCCACATGGCATCTGTCTGACAGAATCATAATTAAAAAAACACCCAGCCTTAAATATAGAGGAGCCAGAGAACACGATCTTTCTCATGTAAGAACACTTTCTCATGTCTTTCACTCTCTTTATGCAGCTTTTAAGTAATTTAACAGGCCAACATGAATGTTGAGAACAGAACACTCGAGAATTCCGGGTTATTAATGCTTTACTCCCTCAGATCTCTCAGGTTTTACAGCGTGGGATGTATTTCATCGGCTCTTCGTGGCAGGTTTAGGACTGGAGGCTCTTATTTTAGCGCAGGGGTCTTGGGTCTCCCTCCTTGGCTCGACCACCCCGGTGCTCTCAAACCTCTGAAGGTCAGGACTCTATATTTCACTCTCATAAATGACCAACATCAGACTCTTTTGGTTTGAGGTGTCTGTGTAGATTGAGTTTCCTGCAAGTTAGATTGGAGTGAGTTGTCAGACTCCTCTTTAAAACCTGTTTCTCAGCTCAACGGTTTTATCTCTTTGGGTGCAGAAGGTGTTACCTGCACTTCCACTTATTGACCAGAAGGGGATGAACAAGTATATACTGTATATGAGAGTGGAAATGAATGGATTATGAAATAGGTAATAATAAGGAGCCCTTAAGGCAAAGAGATAGCAGGTCTTGGCACCCTAGACTCGTATTTCCAGCTGTGTTTATTCCTGCTCAGATCTAGACTCCAGTTTAATTACCTACAGCATATAAATGTGCTGGATTGTGAAATGGTGTGTTAGAAAATAGTTTGGCCTTCTAATATTGAAATTTTTTTGCAATGCATAATCACTGTTTTCTACTAATAATCCCAGTCCTACTTTTCCTGCCACTGTTTGAATGTTTTAAATGTTAAACAAGAGCTGTTCACTGTTTATAGACGTTCGTGCCAGAGGAAGTTGGGTCAGGGTGAAGTTATGCTGCAGTTATATTTGCATTGGTAGTGTATTTTAGTTGATCAAATTTCACGATTCGATTCTCATTCACAAGCTTGCGATTCGATTACCGATTCGATTCGATATCGATTATTTTGGATATATAACAGGTACACATGCCAAATCTTCTCAAGGAAAAACAATCTCTCAACTAATGCTCTAAAATATACATAAGTCGGTATTACATTAATATTGAAGGTTAATGACTGATTTGTTAAAATTACACTTCATGACGTTTTTAAAATAATAAAGTTACAATTACATAATAATATTTCTACTTTAATTTGTTTTTTTATATAAATATAATGGTGGCTGTCATAAAAACTTGATGGATTTATTCAAACATAAATTAAACATTGAAGAACAGTAACATTTATAATGAATATGTTATATTGTGCATATATTTAGCAAAATGCCCCTCTCTACAGTTTATTTTTCTATCTAAGTTTATGATCACTGAATATGTTTTTCTGAGGTAAATGTGACATTACGTGACATTGTTTACAAGACGTTATATTGACGTACGTGCGCGACTGAAACACTGATTGAGCGATTACATGAGATATACGGATTGTAAAGTTGTACTCTTTTTTTTTTTTTTACTTGCCTTCGGATGTTTAGTCATGTTTATTATGCGCTGCCGCGTCTACGTTCCAGCGATCTGTCACTTCACATTAAACAGCGCCAAAACACCACTTATTGTTTGAATATTGCAATACAATGGACAGAATTTGAAATCTGAGACTTTGATTCATATGAAAAGTACCAAAGCACAATGCTTATTGCGATATATTGGATGGGAGGTGCCCTTCAACGTTCCGTCCATTAACTGAAAACAGGCTAGACTAATCGATTCTTGGGATTTAAGAATCGATATCGTTCTGTAAAAATGAGAATCGATTAATATCGAGACATCGATATTTTTTACCCAGCCCTATATTTTAGTGTAACTTGCCAAAATATAAGTTACTCAAAACAAACTGTCCTCTCTGGGACGTGGTCATTTTTTAGATTAGGAATGATTGAAAATCGCTTTATGATGTATTTATTTGTAATCATGATGAAATGTTCAATGTCATTTATTTCATGTTCTTTCAGTTGCATCAAATGGCTGATACCACCAAAATCTTATGTCACAATATGAGTAATTTTGTTTAATTGTAACAGTATACATCACCATAAAGTTATTTTTAATAACTTTAATAACCCCGCTCATTTTATTTGATCTTTATTATGAAAAAAAACAAACAATATGACATGTACAGTATTAGAAAGATACAACTAAACTAGTAGGCCTACTTAACAAGTGCTTTAATTTTTCTCAGGGACAGTCTATTTGTCTGTTTATTTAACAGGAGCAATTATGAAATACAGAAATAGTTTCTTTATCGCTCTGAGGTAAATGTGACATTACGTGACATTGTTTACAAGACGTTATATTGACGTACGTGCGCGACTGAAACACTGATTGAGCGATTACATGAGACAGTATACGGATTGTAAAGTTGTACTCTTTTTTTTTTTTTAACTTACCTTCGGATGTTTAGTCATGTTTATTATGCGCTGCCGCGTCTACGTTCCAGCGATCTGTCACTTCACATTAAACAGCGCCAAAATGGCACTTATTGTTTCAATAATGCAATACAATGGACAGAATTTGAAATCTGAGACTTTGATTCATATGAAAAGTACCAAAGCACAATGCTTATTGCGATATATTGGATGGGAGGTGCCCTTCAACGTTCCGTCCATTAACTGAAAACAGGCTAGACTAATCGATTCTTGGGATTTAAGAATCGATATCGTTCTGTAAAAATGAGAATCGATTAATATCGAGACATCGATATTTTTTACCCAGCCCTATATTTTAGTGTAACTTGCCAAAATATAAGTTACTCAAAACAAACTGTCCTCTCTGGGACGTGGTCATTTATTAGATTAGGAATGATTGAAAATCGCTTTATGGTGTATTTATTTGTAATCATGATGAAATGTTCAATGTCATTTATTTCATGTTCTTTCAGTTGCATCAAATGGCTGATACCACCAAAATCTTATGTCACAATATGAGTAATTTTGTTTAATTGTAACAGTATACATCACCATAAAGTTATTTTTAATAACTTTAATAACCCCGCTCATTTTATTTGATCTTTATTATGAAAAAAAACAAACAATATGACATGTACAGTATTAGAAAGATACAACTAAACTAGTAGGCCTACTTAACAAGTGCTTTAATTTTTCTCAGGGACAGTCTATTTGTCTGTTTATTTAACAGGAGCAATTATGAAATACAGAAATAGTTTCTTTATCGCTGTGACGTGTCAATAATTTTTTAGTATTGCACTGGATGCGTGGATATATTTACATACCGTAATATAGCAAAATCTCTATTGATAGACACTTTATATCGTGGCCAGGATATGTATCATGCTACCGTACATCCCTACTTCATAATTATTTTGCCAAAGCTAAAAATCACCAAATTGTTTGGTTTACAAGCTCCCTTAGCAATAGCATAAAGCTAACTAAAGGGGTCATGAAATGCATTTTCAGATCTTTATATTGTTTCTGGAGGTTAGCTTAAGTTCTTTGCATCAAAAAAATTCAATATTTATATAAAAAAAAGAGTCTGTTGTCAAATTAGACTTAAAAAAAAAAGTTCTCCTTCAATCCTACAGGTACAACATTAAAAATAATCTTCAGCCATGCATTTATAATAACTTGATCTTTTAGAAGGATATGCAGAGTTTTGTCTACATCCAGGATTTCAAATCCTGCGTTTCAGACGGGTGGAAAACCTTTGAGGTATTAAACTTTCAGTATGGTTTTACTGGAGAGTAACCTATAGTATATGTGCAAATTTCAAGGATATTTAGATTTTCCATTTCATGACCCTTTTAAGAAAAGCTCCTTTGATTAGCTAGACCAAGATACCATGATAATGTGCTACGTTTTTGACCATGTGGCAATAGCAGGGTTTCTGCGGGTCTTAAAAAGGTCTTAAAAAGTCTTAATTCGCCCTTCCACAAATGAATGCCTTAAAGGGTCTAGAATTGGAGCAGAAAGCCAGAAATTCACAGTCATGACATTAAATGTTGCATGCACTGCTAAAAAAAAAAAGAGAAACAAAACGAAGTTAGCTTATACTTAAAACAAGAACAAATATCGGTCAATGAAAACTTATTTTCCTTTTGAATTAAGTTGATTTTTAAAACGCCAGGAGCGTGACAAGGCACTGAACCTTTATTTCATGCTGAGCGCTGGGCTTTTTTTTTCTCTCTGAGAGTTGAAGAATGTTCAATTTTGGGTAAAACGCAGCGCACATCACAGTCACTTTTTGGTCAGCTAACCAATCACAGTGGAGGAGGGGCGGGACTTATACCACACCGACCAACCGTCAAGCCCTGCTTGTACTACGACTGAACAACAATGGAGAAGTTCATATTACTTGTCTCTAATTATTCATGTCTTCACCAGATGGAATTCCCAGACAACCACAATATTGTCATGAAAAATAATGCTTGGAGAAACATTTCATTCGTGATGCATCGGCCATATTACTTCAGCAGATATTCCATATCATAGCAACTGAAGCGTCTCAACTGAAAAAAAAGCTAGGCGTTTTCAGCAGAGCTTCGGGAGTTTTCAGTTGGCTAAAAATGCTTTGGTGGACACACCGGCCTTATTCTCATATTTCTAGTGCAGGGGTCGGGAACCTTTTTTGACCAAAGAGCCATTTTTTTTTATTTTTGGTTAATGCATTTTTCCAAAGAGCCAAAGTAAAAAATACAAATAAATAAATAAGAGACTGAGTGAGTGAAAAATAATGCACAGTGCCGACTGTATTTATGTGAATACACACCAGTGCCGGTATTTTGACACTCCGTGTTTTTACCATTTTAGGCACGCCACCAAAGACAACATCTACTATGCTTGTCCGTGTTCCACTCGACCTCGCGCGCAAAAAATCATTTAGTCAGAAGCGGATTGAGTTCTGTTTCGCGGCTTTGAGTTTTTAATACTGTCTGTCTTTTTAATATCAAGAATGTCTCGCTCTTTACTGTCTCATTCATTCATGTTCCTTTATTAATAACGCTAACCGTCCCACCCGCAGAAAGCTGCGCGGAAAAAGCAAAAGTAATGCATATAAAACAAAGTATATGTTTCAGTCCTGTCACTTTTTTTTACATACTTTTACACCTTTGTGTGTGTGTTTTCAATAACGTTTTAATAATAGTAACTTTATTAGGACCATAGAAACTAAAATACACAAATATGCAACAAATCGTCAAAAATTGTGCAGGGCTTTTACTGTGAGGTTGATTTACAACCTGAGAGGGATGCATTCTCTTCAGAGTTCTCTCTCTGTGCGCGCGCGTGAGTGAGTCAAAAGTAATGCACGGTGCCGACCGTATTTATGTGAATACACACCAGTGCAGGCATTTTGACACTCCGTGTTTTTACTGTTTTAGGCGCGCCACCGAAGACAAATCTACTATGCTTGTCCGTGTTCCACTCGGACCTCGCGCGCAGAAAACAACCAGTCAGAAGCGGATTGAGTTCTGTTTCGCGGCTTTGAGTTTTTAATACTGTCTGTCTTTTTAATAGCAAGAATGACCCGCTCTTTACTGTCTCATTCATTCACGTTCCTTTATTAATAACGCTAAAGGCTGATTTATACTTCTGCGTCGGGCCTACGCCGTAGGCTATGCATCAGTTTTCATTTATACTTCTGCGTCGTTGTCCGCGTCAACGTGCAGTACACATGCAAACCGCTAGTCAGCAGTGTCCATGGGCAAGTTCTTGGGTTAACCCCTCAGTACCACGGCAAAAGCCGAAGAAGAAGCGGCTCGTCGGAGAAGCATTATAGCATTGACGGCGGCAAATAAATAGCAAATCATTATTTAAAACTACAAAAAGGAGACCGCAACGGAACAGGAGATGATGGCATTCTTTCAATCTGCACAAGGACTTGTACCACGGCAGATCAACATTGTTTGTTGCGGACAACTACTGATGTATAATGCTATGTAGTATAATAAATGATAAAACACTTGTTCTTTGCTTTGTTTTATTTTATATAAAAGGTGTAACATTAAAATATATTAAAGTGCACATAAACACACACAAAACTCAAGTACATATGGAGGGAGGGGTTCTTGCAGACCAATCACAGCGCTTGCGGTCCGCGTAGAATTGACGTGCTGTTAGATTTTTGGAGAGGTGCACGTCAGGCTACGGCGTATGGGTGTGCGTCTATGCGTAAGCTACGGCGTAGGTCCGACGCAGAAGTATAAATCCACCTTAACAGTCCCACCCGCTGAAAGCTGCGCGGAAAAAGCGAAAGTAACCGGCGAAATGATTCAAAGTATAAAACAAAGTATATGTTTCAGTCCTGTCACTTTTTAGTTTTTTTTAACATACTTTTACACTTTTTCTGCTGTTCAAAAAATCGTTCTTTTCGCTATTACCACAAAGCTACGAATCTGAGTGCAGGAGCTGTACGTTACCATAGAAATGTCAATGGTTTGCTCATGACTCTCGCGAACAGCTCTGAACGCGCACTGAACACGCACTTTGGCCGGTACAGAAAATGTATTATTATTTTACATGTATATGTAGAGCTTATGTAGGCTCTACAACAAAGGAATTGCTGATCTCTAGTAGTGCTGAGCGGTATACCGGTTCATACCGAATACCGGTGTTTATTTTTGTTATGATATTAATTTTTTAAATACCACAATACTCAGTTAGTGTGGTATTTTTGGACAATATTCACTCATCATGACAGTAAAATAGGGCATTCTAAGTCAATATACTGCAGTATTTCCTCTCAATCAGTAGAAAATATGGTTAAAACCCGGTCATGCATGAAAAAAAAAAATACCATTATGTATCGTAAATTTTTGGTCATACTGCCCAGCACTAATCTCTATTCTCTAGTGATGTATAATTTGTGTAATAGATCATTGGTTAGTAAAGGGTGAGAGATCTGGCGAGCCATAGGTTCCCGACCTCTGTTCTAGTGGTTGGAAGCAGAGCTATTCAAGCTATATGCTATTTCTTTTTGTAAAAGTAATGACAATAGGTTGAAAGTTGTATTTTTAAACTTTAAAGTGTTGCTAATATAAGACATTTACATTTAGAGATCACTCACGTATTGTGTCCCATTCAATTTATTCCTTAAATTTTCTTTACTTGGTCTTAAAAATTTACCTTTTTATAAAACCTGACGAAACCCTGAATAGGGTTTCATGACGACTGGCCCTTATTGACCTAATTTTTACAGATGATAACTGATTCTGAGCAGAGATTGTCTGATGAGTTTTCAGTGATGAACGATGTTTAAATAAGCCACATCCTGTATAGTCTTTCAAAGGAATAATGGTCCTCTGCTCGCTCTTGCAGGATTTTCAGAATAACTTTCTTCCTAGACGACATCTGGGAATCTTTAGCCCCGTAGTGTTTTTTGCAGACCCTAAAACGTGGTCATATATGGGTTTGCATAGTGTCTATAGCTTATGTAAGCAAAATCCCCTGAGAGAAAGCGTTATCTAGCAAACTGCCGGCTGTATACGTATTCGAGCCCAGTGGAATGTTTTGAATGCTTTGGAATGGGAACGACCCTTCCTTTCCTCATCCCACTCCAGACTTTTCCGGATCCTGTGCTTGATTCCCTTCGGGTGCGGTTCCTTTTTTTGTTCCCCGTTGGACGGAGAAACTCCATCAGCTTTAGCAGTTGAGGAGATTGAGAAAGTTTTATGGGAATTCGACATGAAGGATTTCACACCAGAATCGGTACGGGCCCAAGAGCCGATGCCTGAGACCGATATATCAGCTTTGCCAGAGAAGACGTCACCAGATTCAAGCAATTTCGTACCTGTGTCCGCTTCGTTATCAGACGCTGTAGAAGAAATGTTAGAAAAGGAGGCGATTTCTGATTTAGCCACTGAATCCGTTTTAGTTTCGGCTTTAGAAATCAATTCAGATTCAGTCGCTCCATCCGTAGAAGTGTCCTCATTAACATCCGCTCCTGAGCCACATTCAGCCCTGGATTCAGCTCCGTTTGAGGCGTCAGACACGCACACGGCTCTGGGAACTGAAAAAGCACATACTGGAGAGTCATTGACAGGTTCTGTCGTTCAGTCGACCGGCACATCTGATTCAGACGGGACGTACATGATCCCAGACCCGGATTGGGTGACGGGGGGAGGTAGGATTGGCTCTTATTGTCTAGTCACTGTGCAGTTAAGTTAATGCATTTATTTCCCAAAATCTCTGTTAGCACACGTACGTTTGCAGATATGGCTGACTGATGTGTGGGGTTTCATCTGGACTGTATCATTTTTGAGTTTTGGCTCCTCTTTTGGGCTCAAGTAGCCTACCCGAGTACTCAGAAGTAACAGATGATTGATTGCGAAAATGCAGTTTTTTTTTTAAGCTTTCAGATATTTCATATCAATCAAATTTCAGCAGTTTCAATTTTTGTTTAGTGTATTAGTGCATCATATACAATGGATAGGAAAAAAAGATAAATAAATGCAGTTATGCTTCCATTTTTGATTCATATTTTTCATTAATCATATACTGCAGTAACTTGTGGCCTAATTTGGAAGCAGACAGTTAATGTGTCCAAATAAATAAAAAAGAATCATTTGCAACCATGCAAATCTTAAAGACATGGAAAAGTGATAGAAATTTCTAAAGTGTTTATTTACTCTAGTTATGTTTCAGTGACTAGAAATTGTTATTTTTTTGTTATATATTTAAGTGGTATTTTAAAATCCTTATCCAATAAACATGATTTTTTATTTTTTTATTTTTTTTTGAGATGCAGCCTTTTTTTTGTCAAATGATTTGATACGATGATGCTTAATGCTTAAAGGGATAGTTCACCCAAAAATGAAATTTCTATAATTTATTCACCCTTAAGTTGTTCCAAATCTTTATGGATTTCTTTCTTCTGCTGAACACACAAAAACAGAGATATTTTGAGGAAAGTGTGTAACCAAACAGTTGATGGTCCCCATTGACTTCCATACTTTTTTTTCCCATACTATGGAAGTCAATGGCTACCGTCAACTGTTTGGTTACCCACTTTCTTCGAAATATCCTCTTTTGTGTTCAACAGAAGAAAGAAGCTGGTTTAGAACAACTTGAGGGTGAGTAAATGACGACAGAATTGTCATTTTTGGGTGAACTATCCCTTTAATTTCAATGTGAGGGAGAGTGATTGCTAATATCAGTGTAATGGATGTAAACAGAGAAACAGCAGAGAGAATTGGAGAGCGAGAGAGAGAGAGAGAAATATGGGTTAATGTTTCCTTTGCCACTCCCTCATCAGGCCGAGTGCTGAACAAACAGTCAAGATATGGGCAGATTCGAGTCTCAAAGTCGTACGGTCCTTAGTGTTGTAAATAATATTCACATTTATTTGGCAAATGACAATCATGATCCTAAAGTTTTACCGACCGAGTCATTTCTGGTTGTCTAATGGCAGCTGTGTCTTTCTCTCGCTTGACCAGATTGGTGACCTGTGCACAGTTGCAGGCAGGTTATATACCGCAGCATTTTTAGTATCTGGTATGTGGAGGGGAAGTTAAAGTTAGCACCTGTCGAAAAACAGCCGCCCGCCCTCCCCTCGGACAACTCCACAGTCACTGCCACTGAACGCAGAAGAGTTTATGAAGTGCTCTGTTTTCCCTTTCTTCTCTCTTCTCCTCTTCTATCTAGATCCTTCTGTCTCTCTTTGATATTCCATCCTTATCTGTTTTTTCCACTCCTTGTCATAGCTCCTCCTGTCTCAGATAAAGTGCGAAGGTAAAGACACAGAGCTCAGCAGGGTGTATCTGTCTGTCCCGCTCACACTGTAAGTAACCAGCTTCAAGCCATTCCTGTTCTTTGCATTTAGTTGGTTGTTCCTTTGGGATTGTGGCTTTCATGTGTTTGTGGCTGTAATGGTGATTTTGGGGATCTGCTGTTGTTGACGGTTGATATTGTGTGATTTAACAATGTGTTGTGTGTTTGTGGACCGACTGACCAAAGTTTACCTGCTTACAGAGGTTGGTTGTTGAGTTTGATGTTTTTACTCGTCTTGTGTGAGTTTGGACTGTATAACATGTATGATTCTAGATAAACCTAACGCCTAACATCTAAATTAACACCATGTGTCTACACTGGGTGTGAGCAGAATGTCGAAAAGCATCAAAACTTACAATCAAATCAAAAAACACAATCACTTTCAACCAATGCCTTATTTGACAGACACTCTTTATATTATTAATGCGCTGCGCAGAAACTCAAGCTACTTTATTTTTCCCATTTGTTTTCCCATTTGTTATATATTTATACACTGCTTTGTTCAGAATTTTGTGTCATATATTTTTGAATTAGTATGCTATTTTATTTATTCATGAATTCACTTCCTCTGAATTTGATGAATTATTTGTTTATGAATTAATTTTCTCTGCATTTTGTGTTATGCATTTTTAATCAATATGCTCTGAATATTGGCCTTTTATATATTTATGAATTTATTTACTCTGAATTTTGTGCATTATGCATTTTTTAATTTGATCTGAAATGTTTTAGTTATTTATATTTAGAATTTTATGCATTATATATTTTTGAATCAGTATGCTCTGAATATTATGTTATATATTCATGAATAATGTACTCTAGATTTTATGATAAATGTATGAATTAATTTGCTCTGAATTTTATGTGCTATGTAATTATGTATTAATATGCTCTAAACTTTGTGTTTTCTATCTAAATATCCTAGGACCATGATGTTTCTGACTTAAAGGGGTCCTGTTATGCTTTTTCACTTTTTCAACTTTAGTTAGTCTGTAATGTTGCTGATGTCGGAGACACGCTAGCTTTCCCAAGGCAGACGAACTTAGAGTTGACTTTGATTTTGACCCAATATTTACACTGAAGCTCGCAGGCGGCTATGTTAAGGGGCGTGACATTTCCCAACCAGGCGCCGAGCGCTGCCAATCACAACACACACCGGCCCAGCTAACCAATCACAACACATTTCGTATTTCAGAAGGCGGGCTTTCATTTGATACAGGAACTATTCGAGCCGTTCATGCCAGACTGAGGAGAGAGGTGTTGTAATAATGTAAAATATGTGAAAAATAATGTGTTTTTCGAACAACCTAGTATGAGAGCCTGTTCTAGAACACCCCCAAAACAAAATCAAGACTTTGTAAAAGAGCATAATAGGACCCCTTTAAATATTTGTTTATACTAAACCTATGCACACATTATCTATAAAATTATTTTACTATTCTGCAATAACCCATACAAAGTCCTTTTTTTTAATACCGATAGATTTTTGAATTTTTTTATTATTATTTATCATAGCTCAGTTCAGTGTAACAAACATATTAAAATTTTCAAATTAAATTAAATTAAATTTATGCATTTAGCAGATGCTTTTATCCAAAGCGACTTACAGTGCATTCAGGCTATACATTTTTTACCAGTATGTGTGTTCCCTGGGAATTGAACCCACGACCTTTGATATTTAGGTGATGTGCTGCTTCGCTTCCACTATGGAGAACCTCGAGATTTCACGCTGTGATATGACATCAATCACTTCCTGTGTAGACACGGCGTGACACGCTTGGTAGCAAAGATGATGATGCAACTGAGATCTGGTGCCTTATCTTTGAAGAAATTGCTAAGTGAAGGACTTTTAAACCAGAGATGTGTTGACAGTCACTTAAGAGCAAGCTTACCCGATTGTGTAAGTGCTTTCTGTTCTGTTCCTGAGCTTATGGCTTTTGAATGTTGATTTTACGTGTGCATTAAGAGGTGTGTCCGTTTATGCACATGCATTTTGCACCATACTTCCTGCTGAATCTATCCCTGTAGGCATGCTGTTTCAGAGCAGTCTTTACACAAGAGGTTGTCTCTCTCACCACCCCGTATGAGTGAAGCCTGCAGTGATTTCACATCCCGATCATGTGATTCAGAATTATCTCTCTGATCCAGCTGAGAGAGCCGTGCTTTGAACAGACTTGACAGAGTCGAGTTGAAACGGGGTTATTCAGCAGCAGCCTGTTTGATTTCTGATAGATTTATGGTATTCTTCTTGCACAAAACCACCCCAGCGAACCTGAATCTGAAGCAAACATCTGAATACTCCAAATGATGGATTTGAACAGACCTCTAGGCTTCAGAATTTTATGTTGCTGGTCGAAGTTCTCTTATGAAAACTAGCCTATATTATTCCACAAACAGAAGTTTTTACACCATTTCAAATTGTTACTCGCCACGAAAACAGCCAAGGAAGCCAGTGTGGCATTAAAAAACCCTGAGAATCAAACCAGTATTTTGATATATGTTGATTCTTTTGTTTTTTAGATGCTCTTCTTGCGGATTTGGAGTCCACAACCTCCCACATTTCCAAACAAGCTGTTTTTCTGCCAGAAGAGACGCCATATTCCTACCCCACAGGAAGTGACTCATATCAGGACGTGTCCTCCCCTCCTCGGCTAACCTCTCCTCCTGCTCAAACACTGAATGGATCTTGGGTAGAAAAGCCAGAATCAAAGCACTCATCAACCCAGGTAAAATGCCCCATCACTTCCTGAAGCGTTTCTTTATACCCTAGAGCTTTCTGCTGGTCTTTGTATGAGGCTGCTGGTTATCCTTTAACCTTATGACAAATACCAGAAGCCGGCCTGTTTCACATTCAGCCTGTTGTGCCCTCGAGCAAAGCACTTCATCTTCAGTTGCTCCAGAGACTTGTGCCATTAAGCAGGTTCAACATTTCAAGGTTTCTTGAATGGGGCCATATTAACAACAACACTTTTTATTTTTTATATTTCCCCATTTTTGCTTTAGTGCCTTAAAGTAAAACAACTTTATTTTTTCTTTCCTCAAGTCTTTCAGCTCGGCTCCGAAAAGCGCCAGTCCTCGCGTGTCACAGTCTGAAGAAGAGCACGTCTATAGTTTCCCCAACAAGCAGAAGACTACTGACTCCCCCACCGCCATCATGAGCTCATCACTGGGCAGTAACCTGTCAGAGCTGGACCGTCTGCTACTGGAGCTCAACGCCGTACAGCACAGCACACCCTCCTTCCCTACTGAAGGTGAGTGCTTCAAACCTCAGCGTTAATGGGTTGTTAAACATCACATCAACATTTTTGACATTATATCAAACATATCCAGTAGATGTTTTTCCATTTTGTGTTTCACAGAGGCCTACCCACCCAAACCAGCCAGCAACACCCAGTGCTATGTCCCAGAAAACGGCGTCTTATCAGTAGTGAAAGCGCCTCTTCCCAAGATAGAGAAACCCAAACGCAGTGCACCTGGACGGGGGATAGAGGACGTCAGACCCAGTGTGGAGAGACTGCTAAATGAGTTGGAAAGCTCTGTGCCAGCCCCTGTGTAAGCACACTGCTGAAAACATTCATTTTTATATTTTTTATGTATGTATGTGTGTATATATATATATATATATATATATATATATATATATATATATATATATATATAAACATATATTTGTGTGCATTACCAGTCAAAGGTTTCGAATAATAATTTTTTTTTTTTTAAATAAGTCTTTTCTGCTCACCAAGGCTGCATTTATCAAAAATAAAAAACATAATTTCATGAAAAATTATTACAATTTAAAGGAACTGTTGTCCGTTTTCTATCTAAAATCTATTTTTTTCCTGTGATCAAAAATGAATTTTCAGCATCATTGACCAAATAAATGCAGCCTTGGTGAGCAGAAGAGACATCTTTCAAAAACATTAAACATCTTAATTATTCCAAACTTTTGACTGGTAGCGTATATTTTATTATATAATAATGTTTTTGTTTTAATGCAAATATTTTATATTTGTTTTACCACTTTTTAGTTAGTAAAAATGATTTAAAATATTTTATTGCTATTTCTTCTCTTAACTTGAGAAAATAGAATGTTGTTTAATGTTGTCTTTTGGACTCCACTCTAGTGTGTAAATGAGCAGAAAAGTTGTGATCAAGTGAAGATTTCCTATCTGTGGTTTAGGCCTTTTCTTACATCCCGTTTTTAAATTTGCAACATTTACAGAACCGCCCCATCAGTACCAGTGGTTCCTGAGTTTGTTCAAGAAGAGACTACCGCCCAGCAGCAGGCCAGAATCTCTGCCTCCTCAGCGACACGAGAACTTGATGAACTCATGGCTTCACTGTCTGACTTCAAAGTTCAGAGCAATGTAAGTCTTGGAGAAAGAGAGAAAAATTACATTGCTATTGTTCATGTTTCCTATAAATGTTTCCTTCAAACAAACTGTGATTCATTGCATTGCCACACAATAGAAAATTAGTATACATAAATAAAGTCGCACTGATGGAATCGTTTATGTATTTGAAATCGACTAAGTGTTTAATTAGCGAAATTATTTTGTAGTGCTTATGTAATTCTTATTTATTGGCATATAATCTGTCTTAAATCTTTACAAGGGCAGTTTTAATGAGTTGTCATTGGATTTTGCATTTTAATGTATTGCAGGGGTATCAGCTGTGTTGTGATTTATTATATGCGTGTCTATAAGTGCTGATAATGATAATCAGATAGTAAACAGTAGATTATTATCAATCAAGCTTTTAAAATGAATAAGAGTTTATATGCCTTTATGAGGGCATGCTCTCATGGGTCCAATATGAAGGTCTTGTTAGCATATCTGTCTTGGACGTGAGCCACACTGCGGTCAAAAAGAGAGAATCTGGAATGCTGTGGTTGTGGTGTCATGTTATATCTGGGAATTCTGGTGCTTATATTTGCCTTCAGGTTGGTAAACCAACATATACTTTGTTATATTGACTAAATAAGCCAAACTTGTTGAGATATTACATAACGCATTACATTAGGCCACTGGTTTTTATGCATAGTTTTTGTATTTTAGAGTAAGATAATGGATCAGATTGAATGTTGTCACATTTCCTCCTCTTTTTGCTTGTCATTCCTTCTAATCAAACGCTTTCCTCCTTTTCTTTTTATTGTTGTTGTCTTGCCATTGATTGTCTAGTCTGGCTCTCTGTCAGTTAAGGAGGACTCTTTATCCACTAAAGGGCCAGAACTTCCCAATATTGTGGTGACTGAGAACCTCACAGTCCCTTCCGTCCCAGTCCCAGAATCAGATGACCGCAGCGTTCCTTCCCCTAATTGCGCACCACTTTTACTGGAACTCCACATTGATGAAGAATCGACAACCGTTGCTCCAGAGTCCAACTCCACGGTGCTCTACACTTCCTCCAAGACCCATTTGGAGAAACGACTGGTAGTTTCTAGCACAAAGAGTACAGCCCCTGAGTCTCTTTTATCACCTGAACCATCTGCAAAAACTTCAAGCCTTCTGGCATCAAGTTTACGCACACGTGAAGTCAGTTCACCCAAGGCTGTCGATCCGAAAACCTCAAGTCCAGTTTCGGTCACCAAAAATAGTCCACCTGTGGTACCAAAGGCCTCCTCACCAGCTATGACTCCAAGGATATCTAGCCCAGTGGCTAAAAGCCCCAGTCCACCACAGGTTAGCAAGAGCTCAAATCGAATTGTTGATGTGAAAATTTATAGTCCTGTAACAGTTGCTAAAACCTCTAGTCCAGTCGTGGTAAGAAAGAGCCCATGCCCAGTTACAGCTGTTAGAGCAACCAAAAGTCCAGTCCCTGGAGTCCTTGCCAAGAGCCCAAGTCCCCAGCCAGGGATTACTAGCAAGAGTCCAGTGCCAACTACCATTACACTGCACGCTCCTCCAGTTTCAACCCTAACATTAACTCCGAAGCTTTCCAAAGAGAAACCTGAGAGCTTTGAACCGGGCATATTGGGAATAAGTCTTCCTTGCCCCAAGCCTCTTCTGGAAGAGGCTCTGGACAAGCTGTTGACGTCCAGTCTTTCCCAACCAGAGCCGGGGAAATTAGGTGAAGGAGATCCTGCCTCATCAGAGGTCAACGATGATGTTCTGGCACTTCTTCATCAATTGACTCCACAGGGTGGCTTTAAAGATATCACTTGGATGGACGATTACCTAAACCCCACATCGTTCCCTGGGGCGTCAGATGTTTCGCTGGACCTTCCACTTCTCCAGCCATCAGCGGTTGAAAGGCTCTCCACTTCTGGACAAGTATGAGGCGCACCAACTCTGTCAGACTGTCTCCAATTTGCACCCCTAAATTTAGCGAGCATGAGCGAGAAGCATGCTGAACCACATACGGCTGTTTATGCTTTCTCAAATACATGAGCCTGATCCTTGGGCCAAGGGGCCAGTTGATACTCAATCTGAACCTTTCCATCCTGCTTGGATAGAAGCACCCACCATTAGCAAGTTAAATATGCCTCTCAAAAATGTCTCACACATGTGCAAACGTCACTTGGTGCTAGGCATGGGCCGGTATGAGATTTTGACTGTATGATAACCTTAAGCAAAAATATCACGGTTTCACGGTATCACGGTATTGTCGTTACAGCTCTAAAATGTGTTATTTTTAAATGACTGGGTAAAAATGTATTTTTTTTTTTCCGCTGAAAACAATATATTTTGTTTTTGAGCAACATACAGAATATTAGGAACAGTAGAATTTGTTTATTTTTTCTTTGATTTGTTTCCTAAAAAGAAGAAAAATAAAGACATCTCTATTATAACCTAAATCTGTAATTATAGTTATTTAATTTTAGTTATATAATTCATATACATATCATTTAGTTATATAATTTCATATACATAATTTGATTTAATAATAACCCAATTTGAAGCAAAAACAGAATGTTCTGACTAGCTTTGTGAAATTATACTACATGCCTGAATGAAGCAAACAGCAGAAGCTCTGAATGAGACGCAGATTCACTCTCTGACAGCAGGAGGCGCTTCTGGAACACCAGATACAGCGTTTCAATATCCAATATCAAAATCAATATTTAGGATTTTCTTCCAATAGTTTGTGCATCATGAACAGTGAGTGATCTGCCTGCTACAGTATTTTTCTCTGTGCGTCCGTCTTCAGCGTCTCTGGCCTGTGTTAACGGGCGTTTACAGACTTCATATTTTCACATAAATTACATTTTGGAAAATGATTGCATTGCAATGCAGTTTGTGCAAGTCCAGAACAGAGACGAGTTGCTTGCAATAAGACAAAAAACGTCCGGTTGCTGATCGCGTAAGTTCCAGGGGAAGCTCCTTATGTTCGGCCATCCTACACACGTGACTGACCACTCGCTCGCACCAACAGAAGGAGAAGAGTCGTGTTACTCTCTACACTGCACTCAACCTGAGGGATTCCTACACTTTCAGTCTTTGAGGAGACATGAAAAACAGCGCATACCGCAGGAACGGTATAACGGAAAATATTAGCGGTTTTGAAACTGTGACATTTTCAAACCACGGTATACCTTGAAACCGTAATCGGCCCATGCCTACTTGGTGCTCCTAAAATTGGAGGGACAGTCATTTAATTTGGTTTCTGTTGCATTGCTTTGCATCATGTGTTTTTGGAAAGGTGGAGAATTTAGGAATCCAAAGTATGTGTGGTGCATGCAATGGATAAGATTCTGTGGAAGGATTCTTTGCGATGTTCAAATGCATGCCCTGATGCGCTTCCTCATCGAGGTGTATAGCGCTAAATAGACAACAAGGCTAGGCTTGCTTGTTTCTTTGCAGTTCTGTAGTGGGGTTTCATTGTGCAATTGCATTCCATCTTTACTACTTCTGCATTTCTACAGGGCACTTGATGCAGGAGATGTTCTGCAAAGTGGTTATTTACTGATTCCATAGTCCAATGGTTTTGCATGATGCAAATTATTTGCAGTTGCTAAAGTTGATGTGTGAAATCTAATGAATGATATAACTGTTCATGCAGATTCATATGCATTGATCTTGAAATATAACTTTTAAATCATGTATTGCTATTGTTTGCCAGTAACATATTTAAAAAGCTAAAAATCAAATAAATTGCGATTTGTTTAAGTAATGTACAATATCTGGGCAATGTCTGTTCCATCTGAACATTTATTTAAATATTAGAAGTGCATATAAAATATATATTGCATGTAATGGTTATTAATCAAATCAAAATTTGTATTGAATGGAATTTATTCACTAAATTTGAATAAAGAAAGGGTTTTGAATCCAATTTGAAGTTTAAATGCATTGAATTGAATGACTTTGGTTGCGATGTCAACTCTAAGGTTAAAATTGACAGTTTTCTTTGTCAGTTTTGCTTGGCATTGCTTTTGGCACGTTGTGTTTGCTTCATGGTCTTTATACATGCTCCTGCATCATTTCAGATTGTTTGTAGAAGGTTAGAGATGTTTCTACTGTGAGTCAGGAAGAGGGTACTTGAAGCTACGCATTGCATTAGCACAAACCGGAGCAGTGTGAGGTTGCTTTCTCAAGGCGCTTGGACTGGATGTTTTTGAATGGCATTCACATAGAAAGCATTGCATGATCTAAACGTTTAAAGTGGTCACTTCATTAATGCTGCCTTTCCGCAGCTTAAATCGGTCATCAGACGCACAAAGGAAACGTCCAACGTCCATCCGATGTTTCGTGACGGCCACATGCGACGAAAAATGGGCCCGCTAATTGTCAACAAGAGTAACTCGCAGGATCTACTCATTGAAGAGCTGCAAGGGAAACTGGGAATCGGTCGCACTGAGCGGCCACGAAAGCAGCCAGCTGATTGGCTTACGGAAGGAGTCATTGTCTGTTCCAACCCACAGCGCTTAAGAGAGGAAGGTGGTGTATCGCCAACGGTTGATAAGGTAGCGTAAGATTACTAGTGGAACGCAGAAAATGCAAGCAACTAAAAACGCTAACAACATTTCTTATATTGCGTTGTTTCATAAAACTGGCTTTTTAGCGTGTTTAAAACATGTTCAAATAGAGTGAAACAACGCCCACTAGTGGTTCCTGAAGTATTTTTTCCATAAATTTTTCCCTTAGGGATTTTTTCTTTCTTTCTTTTAAGTGTTATAAACCATGAACCAAACCAACCAGCGACGAGGAGAATCTCAATTTTACGACTTTTATTTGAAGCAAAAAAACATTTGAAAATTGGGTAAAAAGGATGTGTTCTCAACGGATTTATCAATGGAAAAAAATATGTAAACATTTATATTTTAAGTTTATAGCAAAATATGCATATATAGACAAATATTTAAGTATTTTAAGAGCTTATCAAGTCGGGCTTGATTATGTGATATGCAGTGCTTAATGCAAGCACTTTTGGCGCAATTGCTTGTTACGAATATGATTGATGGAATTTTCTTCACAGCATGTGAACAGTATGTAATGTACACTGTAAAAAAAAAAATCTGTAGTTTTTACAAAATAATTTTGGCAGCTGTGGTTGCCAGAATAATTTTGTAAAAAATACAGAAAAACTGTAAACACATTTTACAATATAAAACTGTAATTTACAAACAAGAAAATTTGAATGTAAACCAGTAAATTCAACAACACACACTGCTATTAGAATCTGTTTTGTACCTTTAACATACTGACAACCACCATAATAATGCAGGTGGTAAAAGAGAAAGCCACATGAAGAATCAAAGCTCATCACAAGTAGCTTCGCCACAAGCAGAAGTATATACTAATATATAGAAGGTGCACATTCATGGAGTCATTCATGCAAACACAAAACACCATCATGGTAACACACATGATACTTAAATAATGCAATATGTAACATAAAGCCCAAATGTACATAACTGACAACAAAAACTATTGAAAAACATGATTATTTAAACAAAATACTTTCAAATGTCACGTAGGAAATTCTGGGAATATCAGTTTACAGTTGTTGACTGTAAATTATACATTGATTTATTTTTTACTTCTAAAAACTGTACAATTAACAGCATTTTACTGTAAAATTACATGAAATGTCTGGTTAGATCTTTGACAGTTTTTCCGTGTATATAGTATGGGAACTTACGGTTAACCCATTAACAGGTTTTTTTACAACATTTTAGTTAAAATTACACATTTTTTTACAGTGCCGTTTTTCAGGAATTCTGCTGTTTAACACAATTCTTTAAAAAATAAGTTGAAATAATGCAAACTGATGGCTTCAGCAAAAGCCTATACCTTTGATTTTACAACCTCAGACCTCACACCAGGTCTGTTTAAAGGCTTATAAAGTTATCGTATATAAAAATAAAAAAATTTGAATTTCAAACAAATTTCCCTGTTTAGAAAATGAATGGGATTTTTACTTCCAGGACCTGATTGTTGCACTTTATTATGCATTTTGTGCTCCTTTCACTTCTTGCTACGTGTTTCATGTTTCTTTGTCCATCAGATCATCATTCCTCCAGACTTGCCCAGTCCACCAAAAAAAGTCCTAACCCATCCTGTCCCAAAAAAGCCAGATCCTGGGATACAGATGCCCGCTCCTCTCCCCCCACCACCTCCACCCCCTAGGGAGCCCTCTCCTCCTCCACCTCCTCCTCCCGCTCCTCCAGCTCCACCTAAAGACCCCACCCCTCCTCCGTCCCCTCCTCCTAAACCTGTGACCCCGCCCCCTCCACCGAAGGTTTTAGCATCTGTGGGCTGCCAAACGGAATATGAACCTCTTTTTCCACCGGTACAGGCTTGAACTTGCTCTCTCTGTCTATCTGCATCTGATCAGAGCTTGCATCTATGTCTTCAGGGTTCCCACAGTCATGGAAAACTTGGAAGTAGTAGGGAATTTGTTAGGCCTGGAAAAGTCTAAATGGAAATGAATAAAAGGAAACCGGTTGTATGTTGGGTTTGTGTAGAGTAAAACTTGCTCACAAGCCATAGTGAATCATTCTGAGAGCGGATTCTTTTCTATGAATCTCTTGAACTGGTTCACAATTCAATTTGAATGATTCTTTCGTGAATTTATACTGCTGGAATGGTCATTTTGAAAAAACATTGGTCAGATTGTGTGGGAACCCTCTGCCTTGTTTTTATCCATTCTTTCATGGTTTCTAGCATGTTGCATATGGAGCGCATGCTTTTATGTGTTTGACCTCCAAACAACGCTCACACTAGGAGTGTCTCAGCATTTATTAAATAGTTTGCTGGTGCCAACATGTCCCATGAAGACTGTCTGTCCTTGTGTTTTCCCTTGTTTTTCCTCTAGATTCCTGGTACGTGAACAAATTCTGTTGCAAATGAAGTGCTAGTGACCACAGAAAAGACTTGATCTGTTGGCTATCAATCTTCTTTTAAGATCTAAGGTCTTTTAAGACTAAGTTTGTAACTATCCATGCTTGAATTCAGAGAGACTGCAGAGAGCTTTCAAAGTTACCAAAGTTTTCAAATCTGCCAGAATTGTGTGAGTTTAGGAATATGCTGCAGAATGAACTAGACTTAATAAGTCAGGCTGCGCGGAAATGCTTCAAGAGTAGCTTGTTTAAGTGCGAGTTCATATGCAGAAATAACAGAGGATGTGTGGGTTGATATTTTTGCTTTCTGAAGAATGCTTCTGTGTCACGGTTCTTTGAATCGAGAGAACAGAGATGGGGTTACCAGCCCTTTTTGACCCATAACCTTGCTTGGTCTGTCATCTGATTATGTCTTTAACACCTACTTGATCCTGCTGTATTTAGGGAAGGTTATGCAGAGAGTGTGAGATTGGTTTCCTTTGATTAATAAAAAACATGATTCAAAAGCCTTACCATTTATATGAAATGAACTGATATGTAAAATTGCAATTGTTGCATAAAATGTAACCTGATTTGCTGTTTATGAATAGTAACTATTGCTTCTTTGTGCAGGATCACGCATCTCTTCTGGTTGTTGATTGCCATTTGCTCTAAAGGCTGTGAAATAAGACAAAAATGCAGTAAACATTTCCATTACATGCATTGCTATGGCTAATTACAATTGATTCCACATAAGTGATTCAGTGTTTTGGCAAAGTTGAGAACTACTTGTGCTTCTTTAAAGGGATAGTTCACCCAAAAATGAAAATGTGATGTTTATCTGCTTACCCCCAGGGCATCCAAGATGTAGGTGACTTTGTTTCTAAAGTAGAACACAAACGAAGACTTTTAACTCAAACCGTTGCAGTCTGTCAGTCTTATAATGGAAGTGAATGGGAATCACGGCTTTGAGAGTAAAAAAAAAACATACACAAACAAAACCAAATTAAACCCTGCTGCTCGTGACGATACATTGACGTGTAAAGATACGAAACGATCGGTCTGTGCAAGAAACTGAACAGTATTTATATTGTTTTTTACCTCTGATGCACTGCAATGTCTGAACTGTCCTGAGTGCGTCCTCGACATCCGGCTTGTGATGCGTCTTCTTCTTCTTCTTCTTGCTTTACGGCGTATCTCAGACTTATAAGTGCATTACCGCCACCTATCTCCTAAATGGACCATTGACACTCTATCTACAATCTCAATTAGATGTGTCAATGGTCCATTTGAGAGGTAGGTGGCGGTAATGCACTTATAAGTTTGCGATCCGCCGTAAAGCAAGAAGAAAAAGACGCATGCACCTGCTGTCGAGGACACGCTCAGGACAGTTCAGACATTGCAGTGCATCAGAGGTAAAAAACAATATAAATACTGTTCAGTTTCTTGCACAGACCGATCGTTTCGTATCTTTACACATCAATGCATCATCACGAGCTGCAGGGTTTAATTTGGTTTTGTTTGTGTATGTTTTTTTGACTCAAAACCGTGATTCCCATTCACTTCCATTATAAGACTGACAGACTGCAACGGTTTGAGTTAAAAGTCTTCGTTTGTGTTCTACTGAAGAAACAAAGTCACCTACATCTTGGATGCTCTGGGGGTAAGCAGATAAACATCACATTTTCATTTTTGGGTGAACTATCCCTTTAAGTGCATGTGGTAGTTGTTTAATAACCACTAACATCCTGTAATGGATTGACTAATAAATGATGCAATTAAAGGTGTGCAATTCATCAGCTTTTAATGTACATGCTGTATGCTTATTGATGTGGGAAATTATCTTTTCACATGCTCATGGTCATATTGAGAAAATATTCACCCAAAAGAGAATTTTAATAATAAAGTTGATTTCCCATGGTGCAAAGTTGATCATCAGTTTTGGGGCTTGTATGGACCAATCTTGCACCGCTTATTAGGGGACATTTATATTCACTTTTCTCCAAAACAAGTTGAGTATCAGTGGGTGGTGTGGTGTCAAATCCTACAAGTGTTTAGGCATGAATTATCAACATTGTGTCATTGATCAAGTTGATCAAGATGGGAAAAATGTACCAAAAGACGCTTTGGATAAATGCATCTGCTGAATGCCTAATTGGTAGTAATCAGTAATGTGTACCAAGGAGAAAGTGCTTATTTTGTGTCTGTGTGTGCAGAGAGGGAATTGTGTCCACTTTTTCTTTGCTTAATGAAACAGTTTTTAAAATGTGAACATTCTTTCCTTTTTCCTGAAGATTATGGCTCAGGGAAGGAGTTCCCCCACCAGCGTTCCAAAGCAGGGGAATAAACTGGATAACATGTTGGGCAGCCTGCAGTCAGACCTCAACCGACTGGGTGTCCAGACTGTCGCCAAAGGCGTTTGTGGAGCCTGCAAGAAACCTATCGCTGGCCAGGTACGAAATCCCTTGAAGAACTAATTTACTGGCCAAATTATTATCCAAGTCTATATTGCATTTGGATTTTTAGGATATTGTGCTCTAGAGCGGATGCTGTGCTCCAAAACAAACCAAAAGGCCACCAGTGTGTATATTTTGCATGTTAGTATAGACAGTTTTTTTTTATATTAAGAAGTAAATTAATTTTATTGTCATAAATCTGAAAGTTATATTAATTTAAATATAATATGTATTTGAAAGTCTCCTATGTTCACCAAGGCTGCAATTATTCGATCAAAACACTGTAAGAACAGTAATATTGTGAAATATTATTGCAATAATTGTATTCTGTTTGAGTATGTTTTAAAATGTAATTTATTCCTGATGCAAAGCTGAATTTTTAGCATCATTTCTTCAGTGTCACATGATCCTTCAGAAATCATTCTCATCGGCTGATTTGCTGCTCAAGAAACATTAAATGAAATTAAAATACATTTTCTTCTTATGATCAGTGTTAAAAACAGTTGTGCTGCTTTATATTTTTGTGAAAAATGCTATTCTTTCTATACATCAAAGAATCCTGAAAAAAAATGTATCCCTGTTCTCACACAGGAATAAATTACATTTTAAAAATGAATTAAAATAGATCATTTAACTATTTTAAATTGTAATCATATTTCATAATATTACTGTTTTTACTGTATTTTTTTATCAAATAAATGCAGCCTTCATGAATAAGAGACTTCATTCAAAAACATTTTAAAAGATCATAATTATTCCAAACTTTTAACCGATAGAGTGTGAATATGCATTTTTCCAGATGTTGTAATCTTACCCCCGGTTTCACAGACAAGGCTTAAACCTAGTCCCAGACTAAAATGCATGTCTGAGCTGTTCCAGCTGAAAGAAACTTGCACTGACATATTTTAAAAAATATCAGTGCCATTGTTTTGTCTCAAGATGCACACCAGTAATGTTTTTTTTTTATATGTATAAAATATACTTAAATGTCCTAATTGAACTATGGCCTAAACCTGGCTTAATCTAAGCCCTGACTGTGAAACCAGGCTTAATTAAGTTTATGAGCTGCTGATATTCAGTTATGTCTTTTGTTGTTTACTTATTAAAGTGAAATGGTACACTTCCCTCCTCGTTTTCTTTGACTCGTTCAGGTGGTGACAGCAATGGGTCGGACGTGGCATCCGGAGCATTTCGTGTGTACTCACTGTCAGGAGGAAATTGGCTCCAAAAACTTCTTTGAGCGAGACGGCCAGCCATACTGTGAAAAGGACTACCACAGCCTCTTCTCTCCACGCTGTTACTACTGCAACGGACCCATTCTGGACGTAAGGGTTCTGCTTCATATAACCACCTTAAGCAGTCACAGACGGGGCATTCACGGACATGTGTGTTAGTGTCTCATGTGTCGCCACCCAGTCGTGAAGGTGCTTACTATAGCCGGCCACACTTTACCTTTGGTTTCAGATTTCTGTAAACATAAACAGTCACTTAAAGACAGTCTAAATAGGTCCAGTATGGTTTGCAGTAGAACTCAACACATGCGTGTAGATAGAGAGTCTGTTGACAACATAAATGTAAATGCATAAAAGAAATGATTAAGACTCTAAGGCTCTTTTAGAAAAAATTACTAAACATCCTTAAAACAAGATACATCTACAAAAATTGTCTACCGCAAAAGCAATACAATACATGGCTGCATGCAAAAACGGAGCAATCAGTGTAGTCTGATTGACTAACATGGTTCTTACGAGAAGGTCCTTTTAAGGAGTCGGTTGAAAAGATTCGTGAACATATGAGTTACGTGATTGAATCAGTCACGAGTCACCGATTTAACATCTGAATCTGACTGGATGTTTATATGATAACATAGCGATAAAGATACACATTAAAGGGATAGTTCACCCAAAAATGAAAATGTGATGTTTATCTGCTTACCCCCAGGGCATCCAAGATGTAGGTGACTTTGTTTCTTCAGTAGAACACACATGATGATTTTTTAACTTTAACCGTTGCAGTCTATCAGTCGTATAATGCATGGCAATGGTAACTAAATCTATGAGAGTAAAAAAAACATGCACAGACACATCCAAATTAAACCCTGCGGCTCCTGATGACACATTGGTGTCCTAAGACACGAAACGCTCTGGCGTAGTTTACATTAATGGGTGTGTTGATATCCAGCCGAAGAGCAATCAACCATAACTTCAGTGACAATGAGTGACGTATACGTGCGAGAGATCACTTCTGGCGCTTGCGTAAACTACGCCAGAGCGCGTACACACCTCACACACCGGATGCCGTGCACGCGCTCAAGGAAGTTGGACATAGTGGTGTATTAGAGGTAAAAAATGCTATAAATACTGTTCGGTTTCTTGCACAAACCGATCGTTTCGTGTCTTAGGACATCAATGTGTCGTCACGAGCTGCAGGGTTTAATTTGGATTTGTCTGTGCATGTTTTTTTAACTCTCATAGATTTAGTTACCATTGCCATGCATTATAAGACTGACAGACTGCAACGGTTTGTGTTAAAAATCTCCGTTTGTGTTCTACTGAGGAAACAAAGTCACCTACATCTTGGATGCCCTGGGGGTAAGCAGATAAACATCACATTTTCATTTTTGGATGAACTATCCCTTTATCACAACATTTTACATAAAGTACACATATAAACAGAAAACAAAATTAATCAAATTAAAAAGGCAATAAATAAACAAGTCATAAGGTTTTGTATTCGCTGGCTGCATGCAAAAACATACAGTGCAACCAGTGTAGTCTATTCAATAACAAATTATTCTTATGAGAAGATTATTTTAATGAGTCAGTTATAAAGATTGATAATCACAGAAGTTATTGGTTTGAATCAGTCATGAATTACTGAATTAACACTTAATGACTGGATGGTTATATGATAACAGATAAAGATACACATTAAAACAAAATAATACACACAAAAAGCTAACTAAATAACATTGTTGAAAAATAGCATTTTGATTAGCATGTAGTTAGGATTGGAGCCGTTTATATTACTAAAACACAAGTGATTCACATTTGTGTTTATATAGGTTGGTGCATGACCTCTGGAATGGGTAATGAGCACTTTGCCAATTATTACACATTGCCAGTAATTATTTATAATTGTCTTATTCTTAGTTTTTCTTGTCTTAATTTTGCATAAATTCTTTCAAATCAAATTGTGCTTTCTGTTTCTGTTCTTGTTTCACCACAATTTCATTGCAATGCATTGCTTTTACTTCCTCCTGCAGAGAGTGGTGACTGCGTTAGACAGGACTTGGCATCCGGAGCATTTCTTTTGTGCCCAGTGCGGGTCATTCTTTGGGCCTGAGGGTAAGCAGCTTCCACTCCTCTCAACCTCTTTTCTTCTCTTTTCTTTTTCTACCAGCTTTTTTTCTTTAAAATGGTTTTAAGCCTTTGGCAACCTTTTTTTCTCTCTCTTGTCAATTTCCTGCAGGGTTTCATGAGAAGGAGGGAAAGGCGTACTGTAGGAAGGACTACTTTGACATGTTTGCCCCCAAATGTGGCGGCTGTGCTCGTGCCATCTTGGAGAACTATATTTCGGCCCTTAATGCTCTTTGGCATCCTGAGTGTTTTGTCTGCAGGGTCAGTATGCTGCGTTTGTGGGTGTTTGTACCGATATATCAGCCGGGCCAATTAATAGGCCAATATTTGGCACGGGGAGATGTAATTAAATTAAATTTTAATCACATTTTTTTGAATTGCATTAAATGTATTACATTTATTTATTTAATTCAGCAGAGTTCCTGACACTAAATATATTCTTATTAGTATATTATACTAAATGATTATATAAAATATCCTATATCTGAGTGTATATAGTTATAAATCAGATTTATAAATATTTATATTTTATAATTATTTATCTTTGTTTATAGTTGCATATTTAAGATTTATACTTGTATTGAGATTGTTATATTATTGTCAGGATTTACATTTCATTAAATGTATTACATTTTATTCAATAGATTTAATTTATCAGGGTTGCTGACACCAAATATTGGCCTATTAATATACCAAATAATTATATGACATCTGCAATATGAGAGTGAATATAGTTATAAATCTGAAGTTTAAAATATTGAATATGTGACCCTGGAGCACAAAAGCAGTGTTAAGTCGCTGGGGTATATTTGTAGCAATAGCCAAAAATACATTGTATGGGTCACAATTATTGATTTTTCTTTTATGCCAAAAATCATTAGGATATTAAGTAAAGATCTTGTTCCATAAAGATATTTTGTAAATTTCTTACTGTAAATATAACAAAACTTAATTTTTGATTAGTAATATGCATTGCTAAGAACTTTATTTGGACTACTTTAAAGGCAATTTTCTCAATATTTAGATTTTTTTGCACCCTAAATGGCAATATAAAATCTGCAATATCAGAGTGTATATAGTTATTGAATTGTCTGAATATATTGTTATAAGTGGGGGGCCGTCAGGGCCGGCAAGGCCTTCTCTGCTGGCCTAAACATTATCAGAATCACTGACTTAGTTTTAATATATTTTTTCCATGAATGTGTATTAAATTATTCGCAATAGTCTATTCTCTTCATTTTATAGCTTTTCTCTTGGTTGCGCTGCTTCCAGTAGTGCAGGGGCGTGTCTACGTGGTGGCCAGGGGTGGCACCGGCCCCCCCTGAAATTTGGCTGGCCACCCCAGGTGCCCCCCCCTACCAGATGTCTTGCGATAGGCTTGTTTTTAGTAAATTTCTAACTGCATCTGGCAGTGGCGGATCCTGGCATGTGTAGGCAGCTGCCTAGGGCCGCTTTCTTCTCTTCTTTATACTTCATTTTAGGCGGTTTCTATAGTGTGATCTTAATGACAATGTCGAGTTGCTTTTACTTCCTCCTGCAGAGAGTGGTGACTGCGTTAGACAGGACTTGGCATCCGGAGCATTTCTTTTGTGCCCAGTGCGGGTCATTCTTTGGGCCTGAGGGTAAGCAGCTTCCACTCCTCTCAACCTCTTTTCTTCTCTTTTCTTTTTCTACCAGCTTTTTTTCTTTAAAATGGTTTTAAGCCTTTGGCAACCTTTTTTTCTCTCTCTTGTCAATTTCCTGCAGGGTTTCATGAGAAGGAGGGAAAGGCGTACTGTAGGAAGGACTACTTTGACATGTTTGCCCCCAAATGTGGCGGCTGTGCTCGTGCCATCTTGGAGAACTATATTTCGGCCCTTAATGCTCTTTGGCATCCTGAGTGTTTTGTCTGCAGGGTCAGTATGCTGCGTTTGTGGGTGTTTGTACCGATATATCAGCCGGGCCAATTAATAGGCCAATATTTGGCACGGGGAGATGTAATTAAATTAAATTTTAATCACATTTTTTTGAATTGCATTAAATGTATTACATTTATTTATTTAATTCAGCAGAGTTCCTGACACTAAATATATTCTTATTAGTATATTATACTAAATGATTATATAAAATATCCTATATCTGAGTGTATATAGTTATAAATCAGATTTATAAATATTTATATTTTATAATTATTTATCTTTGTTTATAGTTGCATATTTAAGATTTATACTTGTATTGAGATTGTTATATTATTGTCAGGATTTACATTTCATTAAATGTATTACATTTTATTCAATAGATTTAATTTATCAGGGTTGCTGACACCAAATATTGGCCTATTAATATACCAAATAATTATATGACATCTGCAATATGAGAGTGAATATAGTTATAAATCTGAAGTTTAAAATATTGAATATGTGACCCTGGAGCACAAAAGCAGTGTTAAGTCGCTGGGGTATATTTGTAGCAATAGCCAAAAATACATTGTATGGGTCACAATTATTGATTTTTCTTTTATGCCAAAAATCATTAGGATATTAAGTAAAGATCTTGTTCCATAAAGATATTTTGTAAATTTCTTACTGTAAATATAACAAAACTTAATTTTTGATTAGTAATATGCATTGCTAAGAACTTTATTTGGACTACTTTAAAGGCAATTTTCTCAATATTTAGATTTTTTTGCACCCTAAATGGCAATATAAAATCTGCAATATCAGAGTGTATATAGTTATTGAATTGTCTGAATATATTGTTATAAGTGGGGGGCCGTCAGGGCCGGCAAGGCCTTCTCTGCTGGCCTAAACATTATCAGAATCACTGACTTAGTTTTAATATATTTTTTCCATGAATGTGTATTAAATTATTCGCAATAGTCTATTCTCTTCATTTTATAGCTTTTCTCTTGGTTGCGCTGCTTCCAGTAGTGCAGGGGCGTGTCTACGTGGTGGCCAGGGGTGGCACCGGCCCCCCCTGAAATTTGGCTGGCCACCCCAGGTGCCCCCCCCTACCAGATGTCTTGCGATAGGCTTGTTTTTAGTAAATTTCTAACTGCATCTGGCAGTGGCGGATCCTGGCATGTGTAGGCAGCTGCCTAGGGCCGCTTTCTTCTCTTCTTTATACTTCATTTTAGGCGGTTTCTATAGTGTGATCTTAATGACAATGTCGAGTGCGCATAATGTTACGCGATCCATGTGCGCGAGGAAGAATCTCTCCACTCCCAAGCAGATTTCCTTCACTCACACAAAACTGGACATGTGCTTTTAAATATTGTTCTTTTATGAATTGGCTCTGCTGTCACGGTCTCTGTCACTCTTTGTTTAGTGAGTGAACACGATGTGCAAACACAACCCCCCCCACCCACTTTTGAGCCAGTGCCCCCGACTGGCCCCCCCCCCATTTAAAATGCTCTAGACACGCCCCTGCAGTAGTGTATTTTTTTTTATCGGAATCAGATTTCGAGTGGGCGACACCGGGGCCATCTAGCAGGCGTACAATAACGTCGGCATTTTCACGTCCTTTGATTGGATGGTCAGAGAGCGTATTAGTAGTCAGAGCTAGCAAACGGCACACTATAAGACATTTTTGTTGTTTTTTGTATTCTCAGGTTTCTTACTGTATATGCTTTGTACAGTAGGTTATTGTAGATTTTCAATGCATTCTGGGACGAAAATATTAGCCTACTGTAAATCTTAATACAGTAGTACTAAATGACCGCGAAAAACAACCACACACCTCTTCGGCAACGGCTCTGTGACAGCCTCGTCGTGAAGATGAAAAACCACTAGAGTATGGTTGGTTAATTTTCATTTTTGGCGTTTTAATTGCTTTATATGTTTTATTCTGATGTTATTTGCAATATATAAAGCTACGTTTAAGTTTCCGTAAGAATATCTAAGGAGCGCTCAGTTTCCGAGTTTTCCTCCCGCAGCGGCGCTGGCTGACTGACGGAGAGACTCGTAGTGCAGATGAAAGTCCTAGGGGTACATTACATTCCAGGTACACGATAAAACACATGTATACACTTTTATTCATCATCTTGTATTAATTATTTTAAGGTTACTTGCTCACTTTCCCAGTAAAGCTGTGCTAATCAGTATTCTCCTCCCGCAGCGCGCTGCAGACTTGCGGAGAGACTCATGAAGACAAAAAGCTGTACGAGTACGTTAAAGGGATAGTTCACCCAAAAATGAAAATGTGATGTTTATCTGCTTACCCCTAGAGCATCCAAGATGTAGGTGACTTTGTTTCTTCAGTAGAACACAAACGAAGACTTTTAACTCAAACCGTTGCAGTCTGTCAATCTTATAATGAAAGTGAATGGGAATCACGGCTTTGAGAGTCAAAAATACATACACAAACAAAACTAAATTAAACCCTGCGGCTCGTGACAATACACTGATGTGTAAAGACACGAAACGATCGGTCTGTGCAAGAAACTGAACAGTATTTATATTGTTTTTTTTACCTCTGATGCACTGCAATGTCTGAACTGTCCTGAGTGCTTCCTCGACATCCGGCTTGTGACGTGTTCTTCTTCTTCTTCTTCTTCTTCTTCTTCTTCTCCTTCTCCTTCTCCTTCTCCTCCTTCTCCTTCTCCTTCTCCTTCTTCTTCTCCTTCTCCTTCTCCTTCTCCTTCTTCTTCTTCTCCTCCTTCTTCTTCTCCTTCTTCTCCTTCTTCGGATCGCAGACTTATAAGTGCAATACCACCACCTATCTCTCAAGTGGACCATTGATACTCCTAATTGAGATTGTAGATGGTCCATTTGAAAGATAGGTGCTGGTAATGTACTTATAAGTCTGCGATCCGCCGTAAAGCAAGAAGAAGAAAAAGACGTGTCACGCGCCGACTGTCGAGGACACTCTCAGGACAGTTCAGACATTGCAGTGCATCAGAGGTAAAAAAAAAACTATATAAATACGGTTCAGTTTTTTGCACAGACCGATCGTTTCGTGTCTTTACACATCAGTGTATTGTCACGAGCCGCAGGGTTTAATTTGGTTTTGTTTGTGTATGTTTTATGACTCTCAAAGCCGTGATTCCCTTCCATTATAAGACTGACAGACTGCAACGTTTTGAGTTAAAAATCTCCGTTTGTGTTCTACTGAAGAAACAAAAAGTCACCTACATCTTGGATGCCCTGGGGGTAAGCAGATAAACATCACATTTTCATTTTTGGGTGAACTATCCCTTTAAATTGTTAGGTCAAATTTAAAACACATGTAATCACCTTATTTGTTTTATACCAATGTTATTTGCAAGGTATAAATACGTTTGAGTTAATAAATGTCTGTAAGAACACCGGGGTGGACTACATTTTTGTCATTTTATTAGATTATGTACGTGGCGCAGCTGTGGCTGCAGTGAAAAGAGACTTGTTGAATTTTGTTAATTGGGTTTCTTGCTTTAGTAATAGCATTCATTCTTTCTACGTGAGATACCTGTCTGTGATGCAACGTCCTGTTATATGCATTTCTGTGTAATATTGATGGTTTCTATAGCCGTGGCGTCATAATGATGGTATTAAGAGGTGGATTAATGCACGGCCTGCCACTGATTGTTATAAATTACATTTTATACATTACATAATTTTTTTTACATTTTATACCTTATTCAGATTTGTAAATATCTTGATTTTTTATATATATATATATATATATATATATATACGTATATTAATTCATATAGACATGTGATCAATCGTAAGCCATGCTGCTCTCTAGATATTGGTTTTGGAAGATTTGTGTTTATGTTGCTATCTGGGTGTTTTGAATGTATGCACATTTTAATATCAGACGTTTCTATATTTCTGCATGTATTATCTGTGCTGTTTTATTGTAGCATTATTTGAATCATTCCTGCATAACTGACTGATGTCTGCGTTTTCACTCTGTCCTCCACAGGAGTGTTTCATTCCGTTTGTGAATGGCAGTTTCTTCGAGCATGAAGGGCAGCCCTACTGTGAGGCTCATTACCACGAGCACCGCGGCTCCCTCTGCTCCGGTTGTCAGAAACCCATTACCGGCCGCTGCATCACCGCCATGGGCAAGAAGTTTCACCCCGAGCATTTCGTCTGCGCCTTCTGCCTTAAACAGCTGAACAAGGGCACATTCAAAGAGCAAAACGACAAACCCTACTGCCAAAACTGCTTTGTCAAGCTCTTCAGCTAGAGTCTGATGGTGTTGAGGAGAGTGTGTTTGAACATGCACGCCAATATCCAAAGTCCCAAGGGTCTAGTTTTACAGTTCGTCACAGTGTCATCTTGTGACGGTAGTGAGCATTACTTCAGCTTGTTCCTGTGCCAAAGCACTGTCAGAGAAGTGTAGATCTTCAGGGAGGCTATGACGATTTTTAACAGCCTTTTTCAAACGCTTTCCCTGGATCTAGAGACTAAATTATGGTCCTTAAATTGCGTGGAGCTATTTTAGATATTATCGACTGCATTGGACAAATCAAGATCTATTTTTATACTTGTTACACACACACTGAGCTTAACTTGAACATGCGTATGCACACTTCTGTTTGCACATTTCACATCTCTTTGCTGCTTTCTGGTATAACACTCTCTGTTATTCTATTTCACTTCTTTTCTCCACTGGCCACATCAGGTTTTTCTTAAAGGTGCAATAACAGCTTGGCACCATCAAAATCTCAATGCCATATTATGTATATTTTTCAAATTTTTGGTACTCTGTTTGCTCAGCCCTGATTTTATTGTGCATGTATTTCTCTGTCTGATTACTTTAATAAAGTGTGCTCTTTGACCTTTTTTTGTTGATGATTGTTTCTATTTTTATATTCATGAGTGGTCTGTTTTTCTGGATGGCTGGAGTGGTTTGAGCTTCCATCCTTATGCCTTTATGAGAGTTTAACTATGGAACCAACTTACTTCTGCTGTTATAATTACATATTTTATTCTTATAAAACGCCTTCTTAAAGAAACCAGTTTGGGCCCAGATGCCTGTTTCGTTGAGTATGTGGCGTTCCACAATGTGCCTATTGCCACCAGGCATGTTTTGTGATTTACTTACAATGATTTTTGTCTTAATTTCTTGTATGTAATCAGTTTGTGATGTACATTTTCCCCATTTTTCAATTAATCCGATTTCCTACTGTATGCAAGTAAATTAAAGTCTTAAAGGTTTTCTTTTTCAGGGTGGTGTCATATTTTGTTCTACATTGACTGATGACATGCACATTGTATTTAAAACTTGGGATCTAAATGGACTGTACAAGACATTGAATAAATACCAGGATCTGAATTTATGCATCGTTGATTTATTTGTGGTGTTTGCATTGAAATCTCATTAAAAGCTCGCAAAGTGTTGTGTTTTCTAGCTGTTGTAAGTTAATTTTGTATAAATTTCATTCCTAGGGAATAAATGCACCGATAAAGTGTATACCTTGAATGCAATGTAAGTCACTCTGGATAAAAGTGTCTGCCAAATGCATAAATATAAATGTTAATATTTTCCACATTCCACTAAAATAATCAGAATGACATTTTATAGTATGATAAAGAATGCTCGTTCATGAATGCATTCCGATGTCAAATTCCAAACTCAATTTTAAGACCATTTGGCTGTTACACTAATCTGGCTTTTTAGGGCCACCATATGATTTAATTGAAAGCCTCTTGCTAATATGCATTCAATATAATGTCTGAGCTCAGGCCTGTGAAATCACTTCTTGAATATATTGCACACGAAAACTACTGATTTTTACCTTGTGTTGCATTAGTGTATTGTTCAGTATCATAATCTAAAATGCACTTTCAGCAGAACAAATGGAGAAGTCAGCAAATTATTTCAGAACATTCTTTTTTGCTCAATTGGCAAGATGTAACAGGCCACTAAACTGCAGTTACTTCTTTGAAAGATCTTCCAGTAAATGCAATAGGTGGGTCAATGACCTTAAAGTTCCTGGTTTAGAAATAAAAGAAATCGTCTGAAACAACTGAATACAAAATCACTTATATATTGCTTAAAAGACTGGACACACATACACTATTATTAGCATTACATTAACTTGTGCATATTTAGAATAAGAGTGAAGTAGTAACCTGTAAAATAAACACTATTATTTAATTTCTTTGCCATTAATCGTGTTGCTCTCAAAGCCAAGAGTTCATGAAAAGCGGCACAAACTAGACGCAAATGTAATTTAATAAGGACCACACCACAAACACATCTGTTTTTAAGCCAAATGAAAAAACTAGATTGCAACAAGGTTTGTGGTTGACCTGACATCATGTTTTAAAGGGTTAGTTCACCCAAAAATGAAAATTCTGTCATTAATTACTCACAGAAAAGCATACGCTGTTTACATCCAGCTGATATTCTCCAAAATGGCACCAGGGTGATGCAGAGGAGACAAATTGTTGAATAGTCGTTATTTTTGTTTTCTTTGCGTACAAAAAGTATTCTCATAGCTTCGTAAAATTTAGGTTGAACCCCTGACGTCACATGGATTATTTTACTGATCTCCTTGCTACCTTTCTGGACATTAAATTGTGTTCAGAAGATAAACGAAGGTCTTACGGGTTTAGAACGACATGACAGAATTTTCATTTTTGGGTGAACTAACCTGTTAATGAAAAACGCGATTCGAAAGTCAATCAGTCATCATTTACTCGCCATAAAGTTGTTCCAAACATGTATGAATTTCTTTCTTCGGCTGAATAAAATGGCACCAGGGTGATGCAGAGGAGACAAATTGTTGAATAGTCGTTATTTTTGTTTTCTTTGCGTACAAAAAGTATTCTCATAGCTTCGTAAAATTTAGGTTGAACCCCTGACGTCACATGGATTATTTTACTGATCTCCTTGCTACCTTTCTGGACATTAAATTGTGTTCAGAAGATAAACGAAGGTCTTACGGGTTTAGAACGACATGACAGAATTTTCATTTTTGGGTGAACTAACCTGTTAATGAAAAACGCGATTCGAAAGTCAATCAGTCATCATTTACTCACCATAAAGTTGTTCCAAACATGTATGAATTTCTTTCTTCGGCTGAATAAAAAAAAAGAAGATATTTTGAAGAATGTGGGTAACCAAACAGTTTCTGGTCACCAATGACTTCCATAGTGTTTTTTTATGAAAAGTCTATCTGTATGGAAGTCAACCAGCAACTTTTTGGTTACCCACATTCTTCAAAATATCGTCTTTTAAATTCAACAGGAGGAGGAAACTCCACAAGTGTTGGTGTGTGAATAACAGAATTTTTATTTTTGGGTGAACTATCCCTTTAAAACATGTTAAAAATGAAAGCAATTTCATTATGAAGATATAGAAGAATATAATCAACCTACTCAGTTTCATCATGCCATTTTGAAAAGTAAGGTTGAAATATAATCTTCTCTAGTATGTCCCCAGTGTTGAATAGCACATGATAATCTGATTAAATATGATGTTAAGTGGTGAAACACTAAAATACATCAACCGTAAACTAAAAAACGGCTAAATTAATGCACACAATGAAAAGAAAAGACATACAGATACCATTATATTCAAGCTCCAAGCTTGAGTCTTGCATATCAAGCAAAGGACACTGATTTATTTGCATAGTTATAGCATTCAGATTTACATGCATCTCAGAAGCTATCATCAAGCACATCTCACACACACACACAAACACAATCAAACAGGTAAAATGCTCAAACGCACACGCTACATACATACACGCACATAAAACTTTTCGAATAAAGACCCAGTGCTCCGAGGCATTCTGGGCGATCTCCCTGTTAAAGGCGGCACTTTAAAATCAAAAAGACAGTTCTATGGAATAAATACAGTTAATCCAGAACAGACAAGTACTGCAATACGTTTAAAATGAACTGGAATGAAGAAAGTTGAGACAATCAGACAACGACAACCAGCTTTCATATCCTCCCCACCTTTGTAAGTAATGTTTCTCGCACATATAATCTGATCTATATACATGTTGTGTTGGAATGAATGTAGGAATGAATGGACTTCATTAGTGCTGCTCTTCTCTCAGTCGGAGTCTTCATCATCGAGATACTCCTCCGCATTACTGTGGGTCTCAGCAAAATCTCCACCACATCTAAAAAAAAAAAACACACAATAGGTTAAACATTTCATCTTGCCACTATTTGCCACTAAGTGCCGTTATTGGACAAAACAGGCTTAAACCAGCGTTCTTATAGGCTGTAAGTTTGTGCACAACTGCTGCAGATTCAATTTTAAAATGTGAAAACAATTAAAGCATGTGTGCATCTTTTATACCTTTATGTCCTCCGTGACAGGACCAGTAGAGAGCGGTGTTCCCAGCTTTGTCCAGTCCGTTGATGCCAACCTTATTATCCAAACACTCTCTGAGCCAGCTCAGATTACCTGCATTCACACACAAAACATTTGATTGTTTCACCATGTTACCAAATAAAAAAAATGCTAGATAGGTTTCTATTTGGGTACCTCGCTTGGCTGCTTCATGCATGGGGTTGTCTATGGACTCTGCTTGCTCAGCCACTGGAAAAAGGCAAATCACATCAAGATAAGAATGATACACCCACAGATGCATGTATATCAATGACTACAGGATACTTTAACCCACTTTACTGTCATCCAGGCAAATTTAGGTAAAGCTTTGAAAAGTAATAGCATATAATGCATAAAAAGAGAACTTGAGGTTGGGTTTTGTTCCAATCATTAACCCCCATGTGTATGTGCAATAGTAATAGTATTTCTAGGATTTCTTTAGCAAACACCACTGATTATCTCTAATAAAACTTTCCTGACGTCATAAAAGACTGTAAAAGTCACGTATACACTTTTGTGACCCTGGACCACAAAACCAGTCATAAGGGTCCATTTTTAGAAATTGGGATTTATACATCTTACACACTTAGAATAACTAAGCTTTCCATTGATGGATTTCCAAATCGGGAATCTGAGAGTGCTAAAAAATCAAAATATTGAGAAAATCGCCTTTAAAGTTGTCCAAATGAAGTTCTTAGCAACGCATATTACTAATCAAAAATTAAGTTTTAATATATTTACAGTAGGAAATTTACAAAATATCTGGTAACACTTTACTTGAAGGGGTGTGCATAAGACTGACATGACGCCTTCATAATCTGTCATATGAAGACAATGTATTGTTGGCTATTGCTACAAATATACCCCAGCGACTTAAGACTGCTTTTGTGCTCCAGGGTCACATTTTACAAAAGCCACCTTTACAGTCACCGAAGATGTTCTAGTGATGGATCGATGGTTTGTAGGTTCTAGTTTGCCGCTTGTTTTCCTTACCATAATTACTGGGAATAAGACCAGTCCTTCCCCTGCATGTCCCCTTCCACCAGTTACTGTCACTCTGAAAATAAACCCAGCAATCAGTACAAAATCACCAACACTGCCATGAATATAATGCTCTTTATCTCCATAATCACAGGAGGAACTATCAGTACTTCCAAGCGAGATTATAAACTTACTGTATCTGAGATGTACAAAATATCTCCTTCCTCAAAGTACAGTTCATCTGGCTGAAAAAGAGGAAAATATACATGATGAGCTCAATTCAGGCAAGCTAAAACAACCGAAACCAAAGGGAAAGAGTATAACTGAGAAGGAAACTCACCGTCCTTGGGTCAAAGGTGAATAACGCCCTGTACACCTTGACCTGACCTGTTGAAAACATTTGTATGAATGTTACTGATGATTGTACATTGAAGCATTCTTTCACACATTTCAGCTCTAGAGTTGTCTTATGTTCTGCTCATTATTGACAGGCGAAACAGATCAGTAAATATTCCACCTGTTAAACCTTATCTTTACCTATCAGCCCAACCATATGCAAAACACCATCACATCTACAACCAGGCAGTATCGCAGCTCAAATGCACGGCAAACCACATGACACAGAAATGTGCGTAAGTGTCCAAGCCAGCGGAACCCAAGCCCTGAGGCCCAAATGTATAAATTATCAAACCATTACAAGCAAGAACAAAGGGCATTTCCTGACTGCAAAGGTATTTCCATTTGGCCTATAATAAACAAGTGAGAAGCCCTGCTGAGCGGGATCCAACCGGCCCCTCCCGAACTTCCAGATCAGGCTCTGAAATAGAAACACTGGCCTCCACTGGATATAATCATTCTGTTTGCCCCCAAATTACAGTTACAATAAATTGTTAAGAAGTGTAGAAGTCACTTCAACCAGTAGCAAATCTTCTCTGCAATACTGACAATAAGATGTTTCTTAAAGTTGGAAGGCATGTCCGAGGTTCCCCTAGAATCTACACCACATTTTAATATTACACTATTAGTGTAAAAGTTAGTGTAACTTGAGTTTGGCCACTACTAAACAATACTGTGTTAAGTATTCCAAACATCCCATCTCACGCAACTGGTCAAATTTGCATGCTGGACGTCACAGACCCATATCCTGGGCAAACTGTACTAAGAGGACATCCTACAACTTGAGACAGGACCGATAAATAGTTCAGTTCAGTTTTCTAAATAACTGGTTCTTGAGTATCAAAAATAAATTTGTGACCATTTAGACAAATCAAGTGATTTTGCATGAGGGAATGGCATTATTATTAATAAAAAATAATATATAGTCATAATAGTGCTGGGCAGTATACCGAATACCGGTTTTTATTTTTGTTATGATATGAATTTTGAAAATACCGCAATACCGTTTATTGTCACTTAATATGTCACTTAAACAACGTTGGGAACGCGACACTGTTTGAAAGGGGTCTCTCTTTTCACTGTTGCACTGTGGTGAGGGAACAGCTGTATGTGTTACTAAGCGTGAAAGTTCAGAAACTGAAGCTGTAGAACTAATAGAACGTGATGACACAGAAGAACTCATCCACAATATCCACACTGACCACCACAAATATCCAGCGCCCGCTGCCATCAGCTCCCGCGTCTCACACACACACGAGCGCGACTTTAGCACTAGATTTAGCAACTTTCAGACCCTTTTAGCGGCTTTTCACCATAGAATATTCTTACTGACAAACCTAGCGACTTTTTTGGATAAAGCTTAACTATGGTTCAGTTGGAAGATTTCGCCAGTGCTGTCCCGCGA
>NW_015505788.1:1121507-1131837 GCF_001515645.1 Sinocyclocheilus grahami
TAGCAGCTTTTTTCCATAGAATATTCATACTGACAAACCTAGTGACTTTTTTGGATAAACCTTAGCTATGGTTCAGTTGGAAGATTTCGCCAGTGCTGTCCCGCGAACGCGAGGTCTGACTTTCCCGGAGAAGTGTCGCCTCTCTCGGCGTGTGTTCTGTGCAGTGAGCGGCAGAGAAGCACCGCAGCCGACTCCTCAATAAACGAGTACACAACAGCGTTTCCCAGCACCTGTCGCTTACTGAGTGTTTGGAATTATAAATATGAGCGTAGTTCATCTGTTAATATCACATGCACTTTTTTGCTTGTTGTTGTTTTTAGTTTATTACTCAGACGCAGGCAGTGCGCTGCATGAGACAAAAAAGTAATATAGCCAAAACAACCGCATAGTCGCTCTTTTAGTGTAGATGCATGCTGATTTCATCAGACGATGCCGTGATTATAAATGAGAGTGACTCCTGGTTAACATGCATTAAAAGGGGTCGTGTTTAGTCACTATTTAGTGTGGTATTTTTGGACAATATTCACTCATCATGACAGTAAAATAGGGCATTCTAAGTCAATATACTGCAGTATTTCCTCTCAATCAGTAGAAAATATGGTTAACACCTGGTAATGCATGAAAAAAAATAATACCGTCATGTACCGTGAAACCGGTATCATTTTGAAAAATACCGTGATATAAATTTTTGGTCATACCGCCCAGCACTAAGTCATAATGTGCATTCTTTTTTAGTTCTGTAGTCTAAAGATATAGGTAGTATTGTGTCAAAAAGCAGAAATAAAACATTTGATCAGTTCTGCAAATCTGTTATTGGTTGTTTATATATGAAAATAACATGCATTGTACCAGCTGTGAAAGGATAATATTGGTCTAGCTCTACCTACAACACGTATCTTTGACCGTGCATAAATCACCAGTCCAAATGTCATGTCATTTTGCACACATAAGCACAGTGAAGCTGCTCTTTCATATGGGGAAGTAACTGTGAGACAATAACCAAACTGAGTGTGACTCAAAACCGTTGATCTGTCGATCTAGTCAATATTTTTGGGCATCATAAGAAAACATTTTTTTTCAGAATGAACCGATTATAGTCAAAAATGCGTTGTGCGTCTACGCTGACCAAACGCGCTGTGGTTCTGAACCACAGCCAATGGCTGGCTTGAGCGATTTTCTCTTTCCAAACCCATTCCTGCCATCTGTGGCAAGGCCTTTTACTATTTTTGTCTTGCTCTTTGAACCTTTAAGCCAAGATGTGGTGGTTTGCGCATGTTAACCAGTGACAGGCGTTTAAAACGCGTAAAAGCGCAACGAAAGTTGCGTTGCTTTGCGCTGGAGAAGCGCCAAACTCCACCCGCAGGAGAAAGTTCACGAAGACCCAAAATTGCATGCTCTTATATACATTTCGTTGTACGGCATCGGAAACCAGCGTGTTTGTATAGCTATCAGACAAATAAACAACGCAAAAACGTATGAATAAATAATGAAACTTTAGTAGGCTTTTCCTCCACGCGCACCTCTTACCTGGTTTAGCTGGTTTGGGGGGAGGCTTTGACATTTCTGAACTCTCCAAAGGCTTTTAAAGAAGACTTCCGAGTTGTTTAAGATAATAATACGTAAAAACGGTATTAAAAACTGCTAAGAGTGCAAATGAAACAGTCTATCGTTGCTATCTTCCTTTAGGCGCTGTCAATGAGGAAGCGTTAAGGGGCACAATGCGGAAAAGTTGCACTGCGCATGCGCAGAAGTCTGAAATTGTCCTGCCCTTATGACAATTTTACTATGGTAACATAACAATAGTTACTATGTTGCATATAAATGCATATAAAACTATTTATTTGAAACTTAGATATAAATCTATTTGCTGCAAGTTATAAACCTTATGGGACTGATATAATTATCCCTTTTAATAATGATTCATGTATTTTATTCTAAATATGTAGTCGATGACGAAACTGCAAATGATTCATTTTCTGTTTTTGCAATATGGAAAACAGCATGTCTATTTTGTTAGCTTTAGTTCTGCTATTATTTCTATAAATGATTGTTGAAATGATTGAATGGGGTTTGATGCAAGTCTTAGATTTAGGGAATGTATTAATAACATTAACCAACATCGATGAATTACATAATGCTTAACAGTAGTGTAGACAATAACAAAACATTACTGACAAATATCAAGATAAACTTGTCTTTTTAGACAGCATGCATGGTCAACAGTGGTAAGTTAATCTAAAATACTAAAAAAAATAGTAAACAAATGCAGGACATTTTTCTGCACTTTTTTAAAAACTCCTTTTAATACTCTCTAAAAAATGCTGGGTTAAATATAACCCAGTGCTGGGTTAAAAAGGGACAAACCCAGCTATTGGGTTGTTTTGACCCAGCGGTTGGAATGTTTTGAACCTAACCGCTGGGTCAAAACAACCCAATAACTGGGTTTGTCCTTTTTTAACCCAGCGCTGGCTTATATTTAACCCAGCATTTTTTAGAGTGTACCTAGCTCACAAATGAAACCATGAGTATGTATGTAAACCTCTAGACTTGTGAGGAGACACATAACATTGGTCTGCACCAACAAGTCGGTTTACATTGCAGGCAAGTTTTAAGGAGCTGCCTCAGAATAGCTCTGCTTTTAGTCATTTCTGTTTTAAAAACTGACAACCCAATAGCTGGGTTTGTCCCTTTTTAACCCAGCGCCGGGTTATATTTAACCCAGCATTTTTTAGAGTGTACCTAGCTCACAAATGAAACCATGAGTATGTACTGTATGCAAACCATTTAACCCAACCGCTGGGTCAAAACAGCCCAATTGCTGGGTTTGTCCCTGTTTAACCCAGCACTGGGTTGTATTTAACCCAGCATTTTTTTAGAGTGTAGCATTACATCCACTGTCCATGTAGACCTGTCTATTATCTAAGTTCTGAGCTAAAAAAAGGATGTTCGATGTTATCACTGAGTACATGGAATTTTAAGGCGTTTTCCACATGATCAGAAAGAAAACTCACTCTTACCTTTGTAAAAAATTGACCTCTTTACACATTTTCACTGTATTTTTTAAATTACATAGGATAATGTAAAATGCATTTGCAAATGCATTGCTTTTAGTTAAAAGTTAAAAGGAGTGAAACCTTTGCTTTATGAATCCAGTGGTGTCTCAAAATATATTTTACTCTTATTTAAATTCTGGTTAGCAGCTAATGGGATGTTTCGTTTGTTCTGTGTTAATGGTTCAGGGTTATTAGCTGAAATCTTCTTCCTTTTGGGCTCTTCAGAAACTCATGGCCATGCAGATGTGAGGGACATGTTGCACGGCAGGCGACTCAAACAGAATTTAAAATGCACAAACACGTTTATTAATGGCTTCATCTAAGAAAACCGGTTGTTCTTCCAGCTACCGCTCTTCTGTAGAGTACCATAGTTTTTTGGCCTCAAATTTCAGGGACAGTAATTAATGACCCACGAGGCCGTGTTCACACACAGGCACAAAATGTGTGCACTGGTGGTATTTTGGCTTCTCTCTCTTTATCTGTTCATTCATTCTTTTCATTCCAGACTTGATGTGTCTCATATTCCATCCCAAATATTTCAAAGATCCTCGGCCAAATTCAGTTCCAGTGACTCACTTACATCACTGCATGTAAAACGTCCTCACAATTGACCATTACAATTAAAATAAAGATGGACAATTTTCATGTTTATATCGCATTCAGATCTCAACAGCAGAAAAAAAAGTGGAGGTACAGTATTATAAACATTCAGCTTCATAGCTCAGTGACGTGAAATGGAAAATTAATCTCACATAATGACTTGTGTATGAATGACCAGTGGATGTATTCTACAGGTGAACTCTCGTCAAACATTTATCTTACAAAAGGCGCCTACAAACACGCACAAACACACATTAGCTGTGTGTGTGTGAAGGGAAACCTCCCTATAAAAGCTCCTCCTGGACGATAAGTACATGACAAACAGAAACTCAACACAGAACTCAGCTGTCAGCTGCCATGAACCTACAGTGCCTCTCCTCTCTGCTGCTCTGTGTCGGTGAGTTGCGTTTTCTCCATCCTGATCTGACCCTGTGTTATATTAGATTTGACCTGTCAGCTTCGGGTGTGCCACGGTAATAAAAAACCTGGAAATCGTAGGGGAATTAAAACTGTGATATCCAGTTCTGAAAAAATCATGGAAATGTAAACAATCTTTTTTTTTTTATCCGTGAATATATGAATTTCTAGTTATGCTTTGCTCTAAAATATTTATATTGCTTAGAAACTTTGTCATTTTGATCACAAATTATGTAAAATAATTAAAAAAATCCTTGTCCAGTGATAAAGTAACAACTGGAAAAATGACGAAAAGTCAAAAAGTGGGTGAAATTTGCAAGATATTCTCTTCCATGTTGAGTGTAAATGATCTGCAGTTGCTTATTATTATTTATTGGTTTACTGTATTTTAATTTCACTTTGACAACTGACAGAAGACAATCGACTGATGAATATGAAAGACTCCAAGATAGTAAGTCTCTCGCTGAGTGAAGTGTGGTGTTGTGTTTGTGTCTCCTGACAGGCAGGCTTTGGGAAATTGACTCGACCTGTAGTAACATGCCTCTGAATAGCTGTGAGCTCCGGCTTTTTTTCCATATAGGTGTATGCCAGAACACCACACAGTTTAAATCTCGGCTGTCTGTTGTCATGTTCGACGTCACAAAGCACTTATTGTTAATGGCAAAGGACAGAGAATTAGGGCGTCACACCGCAGTGTTAAATATATATTTAGCTTTGCGAACTAATGTTATAAAGGTCATCCCCGCACACAATAATAGGTGTGTGTGCGTGTGTGTGTGTGTGTGTTAGTGTGTGTGTGTGTGTGTGAATTTCTTTGACAATTAAATGCAGAATTCCAGTCGGTAGGAGTGTTCAGATCAAATGCATTTACTCAAACATTCTCAGTGTAGACTTGTTTGACTGCAGCCGTCGCCAGATGATACCTGTGAGAGAAAGGCACATACACTACTTTAAAAGGTCGGAATGTCATTGAATTACCACATATTTATTCATTAGAAGAAAAACAGCACATGCACGCTTTTCATGCAAAATATTTGACAGCAAAGTTTGTTGTTTAATATAGTGATGTTCTAAAATAAAGTTTTCCGAGGCTCTGTGTTTGTAAAACATTAAAGGAACATGTTAATAGTTAAATGTGATGAAGAATAGAATATGTGCAGAATAAAATGCCATGCAAAATTACAATTAGTGCTTGATAGACTGGATCGGACTGCCACACACCCAGGGCTGGTGGAATTTGTTTCTGCAATTTTCAGACAATGGCACCTTTGATTACTACAATTCAAGCCAAGAGGAAATCAAACGGATGCTTTTTCCTGGTCTTTTTGTTCATTATTCCAAGGTTGACTTTGTAATCTTTCATCAAAACGTGATGATCAAAGCTTACTCCACCTATGCAACAACGTTACCATGGTTACTTAAGTTTCAACCAACAGATGTTGGCTGTGTTTCGGGATGGGAGTAGTCCTTCACGTTCACATTCAGGTCTGGCTCCAATCTGCTATATAACGCCCACTTTTTTTTTGTTTTGTTTTTTATCCCAATCAATTCCTGATGGATAAAATCAAGTCCCGGCCTACATTTTTTTCTCACTGAATAGCATGTTTCACTGTGGAAATGAATCACATGGGTTGTGAACACTGAGACCTCCTTTGATGCAAACATTGTTTTATGTTGTCTTAACCCTGACATATCAAATAATAGTCTGAAAAATCATTTTTTTAATCAATTTATTTTTAATGGAATAGTTTATTGATTTTATTGCATGATATATAGAATATGGAGGCAAAAAAAAAAAAAAAAATAACAATTTTGGCCCAAATTTGGTGCAGTTGCTTATATTTATATGGCCAAAAAGTAAGATGATAGCTTTAAATTTAAATCTTTATATCAGTACAGCAGACTATATAAAATGCATACAAACATCAGTTATCTCCCAATAATATGATATTTAAATGCTTAGTTTTATGATCAAAGCTCTGTAGTTTGTAGTGTGGGGGCAAAACATATAACGCAATGCAATACAGTGATGACTGAGAGATTACGCATTTGACAAATTTTCAATGAAACATCATTTTCCTAATCAAAATCATCGTTTTATTCATCAAAAGTGCCATTCTTCATGTAGAAAACCTAATCCCAGACACGTAAACTAAGATTAAAGGGCTAGTTCACAGCTGACAAAATGGGGTTTTAATAAAAGTTGGCAAAATCTGCAAACTTACCTTTAATAGCTGGTCTGTATGGGTTCTGTGCAGTATTTATATTCGCATACCTGTCATTATATTGTGTATTTTAGCATGAATGGAACGCTGTGTTGATCGTATCGGATTCTGAACTATGTATTTTATAAGCAGGTGTCCAACAAGACAAGAAGACATAAAGCACTCTAATGTTATATTGTATTTGCAGCAGGTGCAGCTTTACCTCACATAACCTCAATATTTTCCACTCGCTTATGTCTTGCACTCTTGTTTTCCCTCTCTCTCACACATACACAGATAATCTGCTCAGTACAATAAGCACGGGGTGTTTACAGGATGACTCAACATCAACCGCAACATTAGATTAACCTCTCTTTATATCTGCTAATTGAGGTTAATGTGTCATTGTGATATAATGAAGCGTTTGATCCTGTTTTTATGTGCAAACTGGGCCGAAACCAGTGTTGCTGGCCGAAACTAAATACAAATCAGCATTCCTCCCAAAGCTGTTACTACATTCCTGCTGTGATTCATAGTGTGTGTTTCTGTGTGTAGTTTGCAGTGCAGTTTCCACCAATACGACAGCTGCTGCTCACACACCTGCACTGGATCATGTGACCGTGATGTCTTCATCTGGGGAGGGGCTTCAGAGGGCTGTGGGTGAAGATTTGGAATCTGATGATGATCAGGATCCATCAGGAATGTTCAGTGTTCCAACTTCGTTTAAAGGTACAGTCGAACAAACCCGTCCACTTGCTTGACAATCTCCCGCAGACGTCTGTTATTCTTAGAATAAGCTAATTATAATTACTGACCGTAATAACACCTTTGGCATTTTAATTAGGATATTAAATGCGTCATTTATGATTATGAACTAGAAAGGCTCAGAAATGAACTAATATGTCAATTTAACACATTTTCATTATACTAGCAATAACTGGGGGAATTTCACAAAAAGAACAAACAGTTCATGTTTCACTCTAAAATAAAAAGAAAAATAAGAATGCATAGTGAATTAAATGAATAGAGTAGGTAAGTAAACTATAAAAATGTAAATTAACTGCATGCAATAAAACAAAAGTGTGTGACAAAATGCTGAAGAATTCTGTTCATTTGAATTAAATGAAATACATTAAACAAGCAGCAAGTGTAGAGATATTTGGTGAAAAAGACCATACTTGCATCACTGTTTTACTGTATTTATGGCAACATTTAATTCAACTTTTAAAACTCAAAGTATAGAATTCAAATGCCAAAAACATTAAAGTATGAATCTTTCAGAAACCAAAGTCAGTAAAGGAGGTGTGAAGATGTCATTATTTAATCCTTACACAAACTTGCAAATATCTTCCATAGATGTCTGTTCTTAGATTAAGCTAATTATAATTACTGACTGGAATAACACATTTTGGTGTTTTAATTAGGACATTAAATGCATCATTAATGAACTACAAATGAACTATTAGTGAACTACTTTCGCAATAATAATAACTGAACAAATCTTACAAAAATATATATGTTTCAGTTCACATAAACTTATTTCAGTTAATCAGTTCATATTTTACTCTAAATTCAAAGAAAAAATAGGCATAGTTTGTTTGCACACTCTCTATTCAGTACCAAGCAAAGCATGCTGGGAACTGGAAATCCCTTGTCCAGTTTCAGCAATGCTACTGTACATTACTGGCAAGAAAAAATATTCATGTAATTCCAATGCAACTTACATTAACTCGATATATTAATTTCTGAACCTTTGTAGTTCATTAATGATGCATTTACTGTCCTAATTCAAATGAATTTCATGCAATAATACTAAATGTTGTGAATGATGATTCAATGATTCGTCAAAAACTGATGAAGAATCGCTTCATTAATGAATTGAGCAAACAACAAGTGTGGAGATATTTGGTGAAAAATACCTTTCTTGCAGTTCTGAACAATTTCTCAGAATTGTTAGACATAAATGCTGAATTGTGAGATATAAACTTGAGAATTGTGAGGGGAAAAAAAGTCAGAATTGTGAGACAATTAGCTTTTTTTCATGGCGGAAACAAAAAACACAATTGCAAGATGTAAACTCAGAATTCAGAGAAAAAAAGTCAGAATTGTTGATATAAACTCAAAATTATATCTTGAAATTCTGACTCTTTTTCAGAGAATTGAAAGATAGGCCTATCTCAGAATTGTGAGATACAAAGTCTAAATTACCTTTTTTATTTTTTATTTCATGGCGGAAACAAAAAAAAAAATGAAATGGTAAAATGTAAATTCAGAGTTCTGAGAAATAAATTCAGAAATGCAAGATATAAACTTGACTCTGTGAGATGTAAACTCGAAATTGCGAGTAAGAAAGTCAGAATTTTAAGGTTTATGTCTCACAATTCTGACTTTTTTCTAAGAATTACGAGATATAAACTCAGAATTGTGAGATATAAAGTCTAAATTTGTATTTGTTATTTCAGGGTGGAGACAAAATAAAAGAAATCACAAGACGTAAATGCAGAATTCTGAGAAAAAAAAGTCAGAAATGTGAAATATAAACTCAAAATTGCAAGATATTGCAAGAGAAAAAAAGTCTGAATTTGGAGTTTATGTCTCGGAGTTCCGAGTTTAAATCTAGCAATTCTTACTTTTTTCTAAGAATTGCAAGATTTAAACTCAGAATTCCGAGACTGGAATTCTGAATTGTGAGATATAAAATCACAAGTGCAAGCAAAAAAATAATAAATAATAAAAATCAGAATTGTGAGATAGAAAGTCGTAATTACCTTTTTTATTTATTCCATGGCAGAAACAGGCTTCTATACTTTTCTGCATGCACACTACATGGAATTCACATAAAGAGTTTATAATTAATGAAATTCAGTCAACATTGCATTAACGTTGTGTTCAAGTAACGAAATTCTGATTTATTTCAGATGTAAGAGAGGTTATGATGGGGAACGCTGTGGGATCCAGCTTCTCGGGACGTCTCGGGACGAGAGCAGCACTGAAACGACCCACACCGCGCTCGTCATTATGGCTGTCGTACTGTCAGTCATCAGCTGCCTAGCCATTCTGCTCATGGTCTGCGTGCAGTAAGTACATTCAGTGCTAAATATACACCCACACACACTCATTCATCTTTCACACACAAAACACACGCCTGGGATATAATTGGCACATATTGTGACAGCAGTTTGGACACACCTATTCATTCTTTATCATTATTATTGTAAATCATAACAAGTCATTAATACTACAAGATAACTCTACCCAGCTAACGTTCCAATTAAGTTTCCCATTGTTTCTGAATGTTCTCTGAACATTCTAAACATCAGTTTTAAAAACGTTTTTTCTTTGTAATGCGAATATTAAAGGGGTCATATGATGCGATTTAAATTTTTCCTTTCTCTTTGGAGTGTTACAAGCTCTTGGTGCATAAAAAAGATCTATTAAAGTTGCAAAGACTAAAGTCTCAAATCCAAAGAGATATTCTTTATAAAAGTTAAGAGTCAACCACGCCTACCTAAAACGCCTCGTTCTAACACACCCCCACATGTCTACATCACTGTGACACGCCAAAATGTTCAAGCAAAGACAGAAGGCGTAACTTTTATTCTCGCTGTAGTATTGTTGACGCCGCCGCCATGTCCTGAAGGCGCTGTGTTTCGTTGTGAAAGCGAAACTACTTTGTTTGGTCTTCCAAAAGAGGACGATATCTGCTTCGTCATGCCTGGAGCTGATCCGTGCTGGTCGCTGAGGGAATACATCAACTTTGCGCTGTGGATCGCCGGATCGGCTTTCACCGTGGACGAAGCGGAGTCCAGCCCGGGGTCGTCACATGTGGTTGCCGCAAGCCTCCTTCGTCGAATCTGCCGGCCGCGCCGTTCTCAACCCCACCGCCTCTGCTCACTCTAGCCCGGCCTCAGCTCACGCTAGGCCGCGGTTTCCACTCACGCTAGGCCGCCGTGTGTCTCGTTGTGAAAGCGAAACTACTTTGTTTGGTCTTCCAAAAGAGGACACGACTAGAAATCAGTGGTTAAGTTGTATTTACAACACTGTTCCAGAACAGTT
>NW_015505788.1:1132402-1137881 GCF_001515645.1 Sinocyclocheilus grahami
GGAGGACTGTTTCCTGATCCTGGTAGAGTAGACTACAATGCCGGCTGTTCTGACTCACAGACTGTAAGTACGTTTATTATACTTAAAGAATTTGCCACTGACGATTCAAACGCGGGTTTTAAGCAGTGTAAAGTAGGCTTGTAGTTTGTAATTTCTCCGATCACAAATGCAGACATGATTTTTATGTTTAGGCGGCGCGATGCAACGCAATGCGTAAAAAGACAGTATAAGTCATTATAATCCGTAAGTATGTCCCCACTGGATGCAACAAATGCCTCGTTTATAATGGGTTTCGATGTTTTTGTCTTGTCGTGCCGGGACACGGCATCACAATATGGGGCGTAACATTTCCGTCACACGCTTGAGGTATTCGGCCAATCACAACGCACTGGATAGCTGGCCAATCACAGCACACCTCGCTTTTCAGACCGATGAGCTTTGTAAAAATTAACGTGTTTCAGAAAGGCGGGGCATAGAGGAGAAACAATAATGTACAGTATGTGGAAAATAATGAGTTTTTTTAACCTTAAACCGCATAAACACATTTCATTACACCAAATACACAAAATAATGTTCTTTTTAGCAGCATCATATGACCCCTTTAAAGAACCACTTTAAAGAAAATAAAAAATGTAGAAAGCAAATATTCTCACACACATTAAAGTTTCTCATATATCTTGTGTCTTTCAGTAACCCAAGTCAGTAAAGGAGACGAGCAGAATCACAAGCGCGCTGGGCGCAAAAAGAACAAAGGAAGAAGAAAGAATAAAAATATCACTCCTGTTCAGCCGAATCATACGCTCAGTCACAGGAGACACAGCACCACCGCTGACCCCTGCCTGACCTCTCACGTGGACTACTGCATCCACGGCCACTGCACGTACCTGCGCAGCCTGAGAGAGCCTGTCTGTGTGTGAGTGACACTTACCTACAGAAGCTTGTTTCCACCACGGAATAAGAAATAAAAAGGTAAATGCGACTTATCTCACAATTCGACTTTCTTTCTTGCAGTTCTGAACAATTTCTCAGAATTGTTAGACATAAATGCTGAATTGTGAGATATAAACTTGAGAATTGTGAGGGGAAAAAAAGTCAGAATTGTGAGACAATTAGCTTTTTTTCATGGCGGAAACAAAAAACACAATTGCAAGATGTAAACTCAGAATTCAGAGAAAAAAAGTCAGAATTGTTGATATAAACTCAAAATTATATCTTGAAATTCTGACTCTTTTTCAGAGAACTGAAAGATAGGCCTATCTCAGAATTGTGAGATACAAAGTCTAAATTACCTTTTTTATTTTTTATTTCATGGCGGAAACAAAAAAAAAAAATGAAATGGTGAAATGTAAATTCAGAGTTCTGAGAAATAAATTCAGAAATGCAAGATATAAACTTGACTCTGTGAGATGTAAACTCGAAATTGCGAGTAAGAAAGTCAGAATTTTTAAAGTTGCAAAGACTAAAGTCTCAAATCCAAAGAGATATTCTTTATAAAAGTTAAGAGTCAACCACGCCTACCTAAAACGCCTCGTTCTAACACACCCCCACATGTCTACATCACTGTGACACGCCAAAATGTTCAAGCAAAGACAGAAGGCGTAACTTTTATTCTCGCTGTAGTATTGTTGACGCCGCCGCCATGTCCTGAAGGCGCTGTGTTTCGTTGTGAAAGCGAAACTACTTTGTTTGGTCTTCCAAAAGAGGACGATATCTGCTTCGTCATGCCTGGAGCTGATCCATGCTGGTCGCTGAGGGAATACATCAACTTTGCGCTGTGGATCGCCGGATCGGCTTTCACCGTGGACGAAGCGGAGTCCAGCCCGGGGTCGTCACAAGTGGTTGCCGCAAGGCCACCGGCCGCTCCTTCGTCGAATTTGCCGGTCGTGACGTTCTCAAGCCCGCCCGCCGTTCCTCACTCCCGGCCTCCGCTCACTCTAGCCCACCGTGTGTTTCGTTGTGAAAGCGAAACTACTTTGTTTGGTCTTCCAAAAGAGGACACGACTAGAAATCAGTGGTTAAGTTGTATTTACAACACTGTTCCAGAACAGTTCAACACAAATATTCAGAAATGTCCAGCGCATTTTATGGAGGACTGTTTCCTGATCCTGGGAGAGTAGACTACAATGCTGGCTGTTCTGACTCACAGTCTGTAAGTGCGTTCATATTTAAAGAATTTGCCACTGATGATTCAAACACAAGTTTTGGGCAGTGTAGAGTAGCACTTGTTGTTTGTCATTTCTCTGATCACAAATGCGGACATGGTTTTATGTTTACACGGCGCGATGCAACGCGTAAAAATACAGTATAAGTCATTATAATCTGTAATTATGTCTCCACTGGATGCAACAAATGCCTCGTTTATAATGGGTTTCAATGTTTTTGTCTCATCGCGCCGAGACACGGCATCACAATATGGTAAGGGGCGTAACATTTCCGTCACACGCTTGAGGTATTCGGCCAATCACAACGCATTGGATAGCTGGCCAATCACAGCACACCTTGCTTTTCAGACTGATGAGCTTTGTAAAAATCGACGTGTTTCAGAAAGGTGGAGCATAGAGGGAAAACAATAATGTACAGTATGTGGAAAATAATGTGTTTTTTGAACCTTAAACCACATAAACACATTTCATTACACCAAACACACAAAATAATGTTCTTTTTAGCAACATCATATGACCCCTTTAAGAGAACATTCCATTGTATCATTTGTAAACATTATGGGAATGTTGCTTTTGAATGTTTTCTGTAGTAACATTTAAAAAATGTTAGATGAATGGGCAAATAAAACGTTCCATGAACGATGTACAAATGTATTCATTTTGTGCTAACTTTTGAGAGCGTTATTAAAGACCCAATAACTTTAACACTCTAACATTGGAAGAATGTTTGTCCAGAACTTTGAGTGAACCATGCCGTACTTGATTGCAGCTCTGCTCAGTCTGGACATTCATAAACCAGCTTCACATGGTGTATCTTGGGATGCTTTTGAAGGAGTTCATGTGTAATCTGGATACATTATGAAGCATTTTTTTAAACTTACCTATAAAAAAAACATTTAGTATTGTGAAGAAATTCATATGCACTATTTAGGTCAATAATTGTCTCTTAAATAAATTTTAAGCATTTACACAGAAGGAATACAGTAAGGAAGGAATACATACGGTAAGGAATACAGTGTGACCCAGTCATTACTATTATGATCAGGGCCCTAAAGCGACAACATTTCAGTAATATTAAAGGATTAGTTCACTTCCAGAATAAAAAGTCTGTCTTTCTGTCTTCAGTCGCAAAGAAATGAAGGTTTTTGAGGAAAACATTCCAGGATTTTTCTCCATATAATGGACTTCAATGGTGCTCAACAGGCTGAAGGTCCAAATTGCAGTTTCAGTGCAGCTTCAAAGGGCTCAACACGATCCCAGACGAGAAATAAGGGTCTGATCTAGAAAAATGATCTGCCATTTTAAATAATAATAATAATTGATATACTTTTTAACCACAAATGCTCGTCTTGCCCTCCGTCTGTGTACTTCGGTTCAAAAAGGTAGGGTAGGGAGAAAAATGTATTCGTCTCATTTTCTCCTCCAACTTCAAAATCCTCCAACATGGTTGTTTCACCTTCTTTTTTTTTGTAAAGGGAGTTTGACTTTCTTCTTCTTCTTCTTCTTCTTCTTCTTGTTGTTGCTTTACGGCGGATCGCAGACTTATAAGTGCATTACCGCCACCTATCTCTCAAATGGACCATAGACACTCGATCTACAATCTCCTGATTAACCTAGCAACTCACATACAAACACCCTTGATTCTTGTACCCGCTTAGAGTCTTCATAGAACTTAATTCGGCGCTGCGTGTTCAGCTCCTCCGTCCACCCTCAGCCCTCTTAAGCGGGATTTGAAAGAGAGAGAGAGAGAGAAAAAAACACTTATACTTGCTTGTTCAAACCAGTTCTTCCCAAATACTGTAACAATAATAATTTAATGTTTCTTCCTGGATTTAATACATTCTTAATAATAAACTGCTCACCCTTATTCTCTAGTTCAGCCTTCAACTCATTTCTTTCAACAGTATATTTCCTACAGTACATTATAACATGTTCAACTGTTTCATTAATGTCACATACCTCACATAGCCCTGTTGGATGTTTACTTATTAAATGCATTGTACTGTTCAACCTTGTATGCCCCAATCGCAACCTTGTAATCATGTTCTCCTCAGTTCTGCTCCAACCTGATACTCTTCCCTTATCCACTGTTGATTATATTTGATACAAATGCCTACCTTTGGTATCTATGTCCCAATACTGCTGCCATAATTTCCAAATATTCATTTTGATAATTGATTTAATTTCTGAATATCAACGATTTCTCGTTCTATGGCCTTTTTTGCTAAATTATCTGCCTCTTCATTACCTCTCAACCCAATATGAGCCGGTACCCACAGAAACTGCACTTTTATACTATTTTGCTTAAGTGAATATAATGAACTTGAATCTGAACATATTACTGCCTTGGATATTTTAACTTCACTAATCCACCTTATTGCCATAATTATTGCAAACATCTCTCCATGAACACTGATAAACAATCTGATATTCTACTGCTCTTATTTACTTTTAACTTCGGTATTACAAATGCAGAGCCCACATGCCCTGTTTTTAGATCCTTTGAGGCATCTGTGAAAATGTGCATATATTCTCCATATAGGGATGTAACGATTAACCGCGAGCCGGTTGAAAATCGATTAAAATATGTGACAATTCAAATCGGTTGAGATGCTAAACAAATCGCGATTGATTTAGGGGTAGGAGTTTATAAGAATCCATGTCTGAGGGGAACTTACTCTCTTTAGAAAAGTTTAGATGGTATTATTTTCTTTTCCTCTTGCCTCTGTATAATGCATATTAAAGTTTATAAGTGCAGCGCTGCTTTGTTTACAGCAGAAACCAGGAAACGCTTTACGCGCCACCTGCTGGCAGAGAGTGAATCTGCTCCTCGTTCAGCTTGTCTGCTGTTTCTGTTTCATGCAGATATTTTTATGTATAGTTTCACAAAACTGAAGTCAAACCATTCTGTTTTTGCTTCAAATTTCGAAATTATACAATCTAATTTTGATTAAAAACTGTTCATGTTGCATGTATGCAGCATCTTTGTTTGGATCATGATTAAAATGCAGCACAGACAAAGCCTTATTTTGTTTATATGAAGATATTTATTTTATTTGCGTTACTTATTTATTTGACTTGGGGCTTGTTTTAAAATTTCAATTTAGTTTTGTTATTTACATTTACATTATATTTCAATTTTGTCATTTAGCAGACACTTGTATCCAAAGCTACTAACAAATGAGGACAATAGAAGCAATCAAAACCAACAAAAGAGCAATAATATGCAAGTGCTATATTAGTATATTATTATAGTGTTATATTTCAATTTCACAAAGAAATGTGCAGCATTTTGTCCAAGCAATAATAAAAGGACA
>NW_015505788.1:1138006-1139310 GCF_001515645.1 Sinocyclocheilus grahami
TCAGTTCTGCAGTTCTGCTCCAACCTGATACTCTTCCCTTATCCACTGTTGATTATATTTGATACAAATGCCTACCTTTTGTCCCAATATCCCAATACTGCTGCCATAATTTCCAAATATTCATTTTGATAATTGATTTAATTTCTGAATATCAACGATTTCTCGTTCTATGGCCTTTTTTGCTAAATTATCTGCCTCTTCATTACCTCTCAACCCAATATGAGCCGGTACCCACAGAAACTGCACTTTTATACTATTTTGCTTAAGTGAATATAATGAACTTGAATCTGAACATATTACTGCCTTGGATATTTTAACTTCACTAATCCACCTTATTGCCATAATTATTGCAAACATCTCTCCATGAACACTGATAAACAATCTGATATTCTACTGCTCTTATTTACTTTTAACTTCGGTATTACAAATGCAGAGCCCACATGCCCTGTTTTTAGATCCTTTGAGGCATCTGTGAAAATGTGCATATATTCTCCATATAGGGATGTAACGATTAACCGCGAGCCGGTTGAAAATCGATTAAAATATGTGACAATTCAAATCGGTTGAGATGCTAAACAAATCGCGATTGATTTAGGGGTAGGAGTTTATAAGAATCCATGTCTGAGGGGAACTTACTCTCTTTAGAAAAGTTTAGATGGTATTATTTTCTTTTCCTCTTGCCTCTGTATAATGCATATTAAAGTTTATAAGTGCAGCGCTGCTTTGTTTACAGCAGAAACCAGGAAACGCTTTACGCGCCACCTGCTGGCAGAGAGTGAATCTGCTCCTCGTTCAGCTTGTCTGCTGTTTCTGTTTCATGCAGATATTTTTATGTATAGTTTCACAAAACTGAAGTCAAACCATTCTGTTTTTGCTTCAAATTTCGAAATTATACAATCTAATTTTGATTAAAAACTGTTCATGTTGCATGTATGCAGCATCTTTGTTTGGATCATGATTAAAATGCAGCACAGACAAAGCCTTATTTTGTTTATATGAAGATATTTATTTTATTTGCGTTACTTATTTATTTGACTTGGGGCTTGTTTTAAAATTTCAATTTAGTTTTGTTATTTACATTTACATTATATTTCAATTTTGTCATTTAGCAGACACTTGTATCCAAAGCTACTAACAAATGAGGACAATAGAAGCAATCAAAACCAACAAAAGAGCAATAATATGCAAGTGCTATATTAGTATATTATTATAGTGTTATATTTCAATTTGACAAAGAAATGTGCAGCATTTTGTCCAAGCAATAATAAAAGGACACATTTAATTTATAATTTGTCTTAAATCTC
>NW_015505788.1:1139914-1140154 GCF_001515645.1 Sinocyclocheilus grahami
AAAGAAATGTGCAGCATTTTGTCCAAGCAATAATAAAAGGACACATTTAATTTATAATTTGTCTTAAATCTCGTTTTGTTAAAAAAAAAAGTGAATCGAATCGAATCGTGAGTTGAGTGAATCGTTACATCCCTATCTCCATAGGCTGGGATCTTGTAGAGCAGGGGTCTCCAACCTTTTCTACACCACGGACCGGTTACGTTTGGAAAATATTCTCGTGGACTGGCTGGTCCCGAGGGG
>NW_015505788.1:1140166-1160878 GCF_001515645.1 Sinocyclocheilus grahami
TATATATATATATATATATATATATGTATTAGGCTATTATATAGTGGTTCAACGCATTATATTGTGTTTTTTTTATTAGTCACAGATTGGACTATTTTTTTTGGACAATTTTTTCGGATAAGCAAGAAAAAAAATATTTGCTGAGCGCCATTGAAGTCCATTATATGGAGAAAATCCTGGAATGTTTTCCTCAGAAACCTTCATTTCCTTCCGACTGAAGACAGAAAGACATGAACATCTTGGGTGGCATGGGGGTGCGTAAATTATCAGGAACTTTTTATTCTGGAAGTGAACAAAAAGTGAACTCCTCTGAGGTCACTACACTACAAATTAGACGCTAGTTAGCACCAGTTGTCTTCTTGTGTATGATGTGTGTAACGGAGGCCAGCGGTAGGTGCTGTGCAGGTAAACCTCACTCCCCTGATCTCAAGAGACGCACTAGCGACTGACACTAGTGGCTGCAGTCTTTAGCCTCCTTGTTAGTGCGTCCGCCTCCTATGCCAGAGACCGGGGTTCGAGACCCACTCGGAGCGAGAACGAGGTGTGGCGGTGGGGACCCGGGGGAGAGTGGTTACATTGGTGCCGTGACCCGGATGGGAGTGAGGTTTAGGGGGGTGAGTGTAACGGAGGCCAGCGGTAGGTGCTATGCAGGTAAACCTCACTCCCCTGATCTCAAGAGACGCACTAGCGACTGACGCTAGTGGCTGCAGTCTTTAGCCTCCTTGTTAGTGCGTCCGCCTCCTATGCCAGAGACCGGGGTTCGAGACCCAGGTGTGGGGGAGAGGACCCAGAGGAGAGGGGTTACATGAGCGACAGGTGATCGGTTGTTTATGAATGATTCGAATCACATTTTCTGAAATAAACCCCCAGACGATAATTATAATGGTTGCTATGGATCTGATTATACAAAATTAAGCTCGCTTTAGGCTACAGGTTGTGTTGCGTGTGATTTAACCGTATGCATTTTTGTTGAGAAGATCGGATCATTTTAATGACTCGGCTCTTTAAATATTGTTCCACAGAATGAACTTTAGTCAAATAATTTCGTTCATTTGAGGTAATTAAGCTAAAATGTTATATTTTTAAACAACCAAATTCCGCGAACACTTCCAGATACATCCTCCATAATTTTCCGAATTAGAAATTCATTATAATGCAGCCGAATATAAATCATAAGAAACATAAATGAATATAGTTCACCTCCCAAGTCTTTCGTTTATTTCTCACGTGACAATCTTTTATGAACGTTTTCGTGCTTGACCAGTCAGATTTGATTTATTTTTAATTTTTTTTACTGTAATGCAAATTCAACATATAAGAAGACATAGGCCTAACAACATACTCATTCAACTATCCAGCAAAGTACAATGGAAAGAAATTACATTATAAGAAATGTTAGAGTAAGAGTAGATTTGAGTATTCGGCAGAACCATGTAGGCCTACTAAATATGTTTTTTTTGTTGTATTGATTTTATATTCCAGCAATAGAACACATCAGCGCTTTCAGGCGGCGTTCCTGAGCTCCACTAATGAGAGAGAGAAACTAGAGAAGAAGAACTTTATGGTGTGAAGAGGAAGTAAGATCAAGTCTTTATTTATGGGTTGCTAAATATAAGATTTTTAGTGTGGTGTTTGCCATGTGTATATACAGTAAGATTTTTAGTGTGGTGTTTGCCATGTGTATATATATATATATATATATATAAATATATATATATATATATAATATGACATAAAATAATAAATTGTTTTTGTTTCAGGTAGAAGTCATGCTGTCGTCACTGGTGTGGAGTGCACTACAGATATATTGCACATAGAATAATAATAATAATATTTATTTTTTGTACCTATTTATTAACAAATTATACAATTTCCTTAGTATTTTGTGTTTATTTTGATTAAAAAAACTAATGTTTATTTGATATGTGATATTCATGTACACATGTACACATATGAAATAAAGGACACTCATAAAATATGTGTCTTTCTTTTACTAATTTTCTTCCCTTTTCTTTTTCCGGGCGTTCTTATAAAACATTAAGAGTAATAGTTATATCTCATATAACTATATGATGGCAATATTTTGCAGTGCAACCCTAAAAAAAAGAGGACAGAGTGTTGGGATCTTTCTGTTTTCTTAAAATTGTTCTGTTTTCTGAAACAAAGTAGGACCAGAAATACCAGACGAGCCACCATAATGGAAATAATTAATGCTGTTTTTTTAAGTAGCCTATAAGGAATTAATATTTAAGCCTTTAGACAGTATGTCAAAGAGGGGAAAACAATAATCTTACAGCTATGAGTGTTATTCACATATGAAAGCAGACGTCCGCCGCAGTCATTTTGAAGCCTGATCAGGTGGAGTCTGTGGTGCCTCTCCCTGCAATTTTCTGCAAAGTTTCCTTCTCCCACTCATCTTTAATCTATGTTTCATAACATAATAAGATTATATAAGAACAGATCAATTTGGCGGTGAGAGTGTTTGATCAACAAATGTTTGGTAAATGTGGCAGGAGGGGAAAAATATACAGGCAAAACAGGTTAGACACCATTATAGATTTACTCAAACAGTCAAAGAGGCACAAACCAGGAGGAGAACTCTCATTAAATTACTGTCTTTAGAAAAGTTTAGATGGTATTATTTTCTTTTCCTCTTGCCTCTGTATAATGCATATTAAAGTTCATAAGTGCAGCACAGCGGAAACCAAGGAAACGCTTTAAGCGCCACCTGCTGGCAGAGAGTGAATCTGCTCCTCGTTCAGCTCGCCTGCTGTTTCAGTTTCATGCAGATATTTTTATGTATAGTTTCACAAGTTCCAAGTTTTCCTTTCTCTTTGGAGTGTTACAAGCTGTTCGTGAATAGATACGATCCCTAAAGTTGCAAAGACTAAAGTCTCAAAACCAAAGAGATTTTCTTTATAAAAGTTAAGACTCGTCAACACCTACCTAAAACGGCTCGTTTAAACACGGCCCCACATGTCTACATCACTATGTGGGAAGATTTGCATAACACCGCCCAAATGTTCACGCAAAGAAGGCGTAACTTTGTTGCTGCCACCGCCGCCATGTTGTGAAGATGCTGTGTGTTTCGTTGTGAAAGAGAAACTACTTTGTTTAGTCTTCCAAAAGAGGACACGACTAGAAATCAGTGGTTAAGTTGTATTTACAACACTGTTCCAGAACAGTTCAACCCAAATATTCAGATGTGTGCAGCACATTTTATGGAGGACTGTTTCTTGATCCTGGTAGTGTAGACTACAATGCCGGCTGTTCTGACTCACAGACGGTAAGTACGTTTTTTATATATAAAGAATTTGCAACGCAATGCATAAAAAGACAGTATAAGTCATTATAATCCGTAATTATGTCCCCACTGGATGCAACGAATGCCTCGTTGTTTTAATGTTTTTGTCTCGTTGCGCCGGGACACAGCATCACAGTATGGTACGGGGCGTAACATTTCCGTCACACGCTTGAGGTATTCTGCCAATCACAACGCACTGGATAGCTGGCCAATCAGAGCACCGATGAGCTTTGTAAAAATCGACGCATTTCAGAATGGAGGGGCATCGAGGAGAAACAATAATGTACAGTATGTGGAAAATAAAGTGTTTTTTGAACCTTAAACTGCATAAACATTTCATTACACCAAATACACAAAATAATGTTCTTTTTAGCAGCATCATATGACCCCTTTAAATAACTGCAACTTCTACTCATAGGTCTTCAACCCTGCTCCTGGGGACCCACTGTCCTGCAAAGTTGATTTCCAACCTGCTTCAGCACACCTGGCCTGTGACTTTACAAGTGATCTTGAAGACCTTGATTAGCTGGTTCAGGTGTGTGTGTGATTAGGGTTGTCATAACATTTTTATTTGGAAAATACATCAGCTATACTGATCATGTTTGTTAATGACATATATAAAGAAGTGCTACCATATTAACACATTTATACTATAGCATGATAAACAAACCCGATAAAAGTATCTCAAACGTCAGTGGTTGGTTTAGTTGTGCAAGGACTTTAAATTGTTTTCTCAAGACTAGAAACAAGTCAACTGTGGCCTCTTCTGGTCATAGAGCGAACAGACATGCGCGATCTGGAAATACATTTACATACTGTATATGAAGCTGTACTTCTTTGCGTGCCTATATATATATATAATTTTTTTATTATTTTTTTATAGCTTTTATATATTTTATTTGTGGGGGTTTCATTAATGGATTTATTTATTTGAATAGATTAGCCTACCTATAGTTGTCATTGGTGACTAGTACTGCAGTGTGTATACAACAATGCCTGAAACAAACCTCTACAAATGTATCTGTGGCCTAATACAATTAATATAAACTATTAACTATAAACTCCTGTGTTATTCATAAACTCTTGTTTATTATATAGCCATTGTTTCTGTTACCTACATAAGCTACGTGCCTGAGAACATTTTTCTTGTAGTTAAAATGTTAATATTGTAATCATTCTAATTTGTAATTGATTATATAATACAGTGCAAAAACCTTAAAGCATTATTCTGATGGCACAGTCTTCTTGGACATCAAGAAGAAGGACACCTCTAGGTCAGCAGCTACTTCAAGAATACACAATTAAAAGAACCAAAGACTTAAACTACTTCAGTCTGTGTGCATTGAATTTATTTAATACACGAGTTTCACAATTTGAGTTGAATTACTGAAATAAATGAACTTTTCCACGACATTCTAATTTATTGAGATGCACCTGTATGTTGCACTTTCTTCTGCACTGGAAGCTCCTGTTGCCAAGTCAAATTCCTTGTGTGTGTAAACATGGTAATAAAGCTCTTTCTGACTTCTTACTGACTTCTGAACACAACACTATGGATCATAATATTTTGGATGTTTTCACACCATTTTTAAACATATGACATGAAAGAGGTTGTTTTTCAGTGCAACATATGGACAAAAACAGACACAATGTATGATTATATACACTGAACAAAATTATAAACGCAACACTTTTGTTTTTGCCCCCATTTTTCATGAGCTGAACTCAAAGATCTAAGACTTTTTCTATGAACACAAAAGGCCAATTTCTCTCAAATATTGTTCACAAATCTGTCTAAATCTGTGTTAGTGAGCACTTCTCCTTTGCCGAGATAATCCATCCACCTCACAGGTGTGGCATATCAAGATGCTGATTAGACAGCATGTTTATTGCACAGGTGTGCCTTAGGCTGGCCACAATAAAAGGCCAGCCTATCTGATCAGAGCCTGATGAAATCGGTATAAATATGTGTTTAATCCCAGTAGAGTGAAGGGATTTGTGCAAACTGTGGTTCCTAATTATTGTGATCCAACATTTATTGATCACAATGTTTTTCAGAATGAAAAGACAAACATTTCAGGTGAAGGATAATCCACTTTTTACCTCCGAGACTGTGTTATGATCTATATTATTTTTATTGTGAGTATTAGGCTTATCATTATTGCTGATCACTGTTGTTGTGCTATATGTTATTGTAATATTTACCATTATATAATCAGAGGAATATAGAAAAGTTTTTGAAAGTGTCACTCCACAATACAATAGCAAAACATACAAATATGTATAGTATTTTTGTTACATTGATCAGTGTCTAGCACAGTGTTTCCCAACCGGGGTGCCGTGTTAATTTAGTAGGGTGCCACAATTTTGTTAAAATTTCCAAAGGGTGCCGCAACTACAAAAAGGTTGGGAAACACTGGCCTAGCACACCTTCCCAAGAAAAGGATGGACCAGACGACATTGCAATTCGGTACTAAATGATATTTAGACCGACTTAAAGAAGTTCCAGCGCTATACTTGTGCTCTTATCATTTCAGTTATTTTGCTTTATGTAAATAAACATGTGCAAACAATATGATCTTGTGAATTTATTTTGATGTTAATTATATTGTGCAGCTGTCTCTTTAATACCGCGTGGTTTATATACATGTTGCTGCTGAATGGGCTGACATTTTTTGACACCGCCACCAAACAAGAGAAAACGCATCTCAAACCCCGTTGCACACCGTTTCCAGGAGACATGTCGGTCAACCCGGAAACCGTAGCAAAACGTTGCACTCCGGTTTGAGCTTGAACTTGCCCCAGGTTTGTGTAAGAAACTTACGGCGCTTTCATAATTTTCCTTCCGCTTCCGTGGTCGGCGGTTTCTGTTGTTTGTGCTGCGCTTAGCTTTACGGTAATCTTCAGCTCGCTTCTGATTGGCTGTCGGCGTGTGTGCGTTAAAGAATGTCTCGTGCAGAGAAGGCTCGCGACTGTCACTCACTCCGCGAGGCCTGACGCGCAGACCTCAAACCGGTGAGTTGATCCCAAATATAATGTTTAGTCGCGTATTACTGTGACTAACGGACTCTTAGACGTTTGAAGGAAAGGGTAAGGCTTCAGATATATCCTTTATGAGAGCTCTGGAGGGTAAATATCGAGTGTTTTGTGTTAGCCTAACTGAATAGCAGCTGTCACCACTTCACTCAACTAACGCTAGATTCATAGCATCACATTCTACAATGTGTTTACATGATTGTTTAATTAGTGAGCGCATGGCCTTGTGGTTTAACATGATCAGTGTTTTGGCTCGACACCTGTTGCTCGTTGGGGTTGCTGCATTAACTAACGGTTTCAGCGCAGACGATCTGTTTAATGGGCTTAATTGTTAAGATCTGACGACAGGACGCTACATGCAAAAGCATTGTTTGTTTGTTTGTTTTTTCAGGCATTGGTCAATTTTGGGCTATTCTGCTTTCATAACGTGTCTTCTTTCATACTAGTGAAAAGAAAACACCCCAAATTCACATTTAATCAGTATATTTCTTAATAGGTTATTTTCTCAAAATGATTTTTTTCCTCCACCTCAGTATCACTTACATACACCAAACCTTATCATAGGCGTAGCTTGACGCATTTGGCGGTTGGTGGGGGGGGGGGGGGGGGGCAGGCACCGAACCCGAACCCGAACCCGAACCCGAACCCGAACCGGTGGATTTGGTCAGACGTACTTTTAAACACGTTTTAGTTTTGCTGTAGTAAATATACATAGAGCAGTGGCAAGTGCGTGAGGTTGTCATGGTAACCACATACATTACCCTCGAATTACAGCTACGCTTCTATTTTTCTACACTAAACTTAGCAATAAACACGTTTAAAATGCACAATAAACATGTCTGTCAAAACGATCTCAAAGGAGGCTTTTATTAAGCAAATCAAGGAGTGAATAACTCATCCACTGTTTTTAAAACAGACATTTGTTGGGCTTGATTCAAATTAATGCGCATTAAGGCACACACTTTTTATTTAGTCTTACTGAATAGACGATAAACGGTTTATATTCTAAAATCTATTTAAAGGTTGTGTTCTGTGAAAAGTAAATAACATTCGGATGTAAATGGTTTGCATAAAAGTAGTGTGCGGCTAAACCGGCTCCGTCCTGTGGATCACCTTTATCTGATTGACCGGATCCGGAATCAAGCACAGTATTAAAGGGGTCATATGATGCGATTTCAAGTTTTCCTTTCTCTTTGGAGTGTTACAAGCTGATTGTGCATAGATAAGATCCCTGAAGTTGCAAAGACTAAAGTCTCAAAACCAAAGAGATATTCTTTATCAAAGTTAAGACTCTGCCACGCCCCCCTAAAACGGCTCGTTCTAACACGCCCCCACATATCTACCTCACTATGTGGAAATATTAGCATAATGCCGCCCAAATGTTCACGCAAAGAAAGAAGGCGTGGTTTCAGTAACCGCAGTTAGTGTTGAAGCAGCATGTCAGGGAGACGCTGTGTGTTTCTAGGCTAAAGCAAAATCACTTTATTTGGCCTTCCAGAAGTAGATGCATTTAGGAATCTTTAAGATCACTTACAACAGAACAGCAATGCATTTTATAGACGACCGTTTCGTGAGTCTTAACCGCGGCTTGTGTACTGCATCATTACTGTGTCTGTTCCCCTTTCGGGCTTGAACTGATGGTAAAACTAATGACATTATTTACTGTCTTTACATTTATTTTGAAAGATGAAGCTCGTGATTATGGTAAGGGGCGTTACATTTCCGACGAGTGCTTGCGGTGTTCGGCCAATCACAATGCACTGGGTCAGCTGGCCAATCAGAGCAGACTGCGCTTGTCGGAAGGAGGGGCTTTGTAGAAAACGAAGCGTTTGAGAGAGGCGGGGCATAGAGGACCTACAATAATGTACAGTATTTGAAAAATAATGTTTTTTGAACATTAAAGCATGTCAACATATTCTGTTACACCAAATACACAAAATAATGATCTTTAAAAAAAGCATCATATGACCCCTTTAATATCTTCATCTGAGTTTTTCGTTATCTCCAGATTTCTCTGCAGTGTATGATGTTAAAAACGCGGAATATCATTTTATTCCACACAACAGGCAAGCATTACCGTTAAGTCTATTATCCACCAAACTGCAGATTCGTCACGTGACAATTCTTACGCAAATGAGATCGAGGGAGACGTTAAGTTTGTTTTGATTTATTAATTTACTTGCAATAACAATTTAAAATGTATTAACTTTTACATGTATTATTAATTACATTATATGCATTTTTACTTCATAGAAAAAAACGTTATAAATAAATATTTAGTAAAATTCTATAATCGCTATGCCCTTGGTTTTACTCCTATCTATATTCTGAAACTTTTTACAGAGGGGTTTGTTCAGATATCATTCATCTGATATGTAGCTTTTTCTTAAATTTTGAAACTACTGTTACATTTACATTTGATCATTTAGCAAACTAAATTGATAGTATGAAAATACCAAATTTCAAAAGTATTGAAAATACTGTTGGTATTTTCTTTTTTATGGAGTGAATAATTAAGCATGACTCAAATGTAAAGTATCAACAAAATGAAACTACATTTTGAACCGAAAACCTGATTTCTGCTCTGGAAATGTATGCAAATTAGTGTATTTAATTAGTAACGACTCATTTTCAAATTTAAACATAATACAAAACAATTGTCGTAATTTACTGTAATTAATTAACTAGTGAAGTATGGTGATATCTGTTAGTATTACAATTTTTTTTTACACTAATCACCTGTGGTTTCTAGCCTAAATATCCTGAAGATGTGATCCATTAACGATTAGCACTGTGTGTTTAATCTATTTTAATAAAATCACTTTAAAGTCACTTGCAGTGGCTTTGTGTTTAAATATCTAGTAGCCTGGTAGCTGAAAGGATGTAGGTTCAAACTTCAAACTCTATTTATTCGTATGCTACCAGCTTTGTGCTCTCAATTTATATTTACAAATTCACTTTTTGTGTTCTATGATGTTGTACTTAAAGATCTAGACTGAAAGCTTGTATATTCGTATTCCATCGCAATCTGGGCTAATAACTGAAGGTTGTAGGTTCAAAGCCTGGATTGAGTAATCGATGAACTATTCTAATTTCTACAAAATCTGCTTTCACAAATTAACTTCTTAGGGTAGCGTCATATAGTGGTTTGAGCTCTGGGCTGGCGTCTGAAAGGCTTTAGGTTAAATGCATGACCTATCTTCATCATCGTGCCCTTTTATCAAGACACTTACATTCAATTGATTGTATGTAGTTCCATAAATCACACAAATTATGGCCGAGACTTGCTCAGGATGTGTTCATCAGCTATGAGGTGCCGCTTTAACAAATCACTGGCTTGTTTTTCACTGAGCAAGAACACATTAGGCAGATCTGGTGTGACTTCCCATTTGGTCCCTAAAATAACTTTCTTTGTCTTACGGAAAGAATGCATGTTTTCTGTGTCTGGGACACATTTGGAGCCTGATGGTGGATAAGCTGTAGATAGTTTGGTAAATTGGGTATATATGGGCATGGCGATAGCAACGCCAAGGTCATGGGTTCAAGTCGCAGGGAATGCCTTAAATGCAATATAATTTGCTTTGGAAAAAATGTCTGCCAAATGCATAAATGTATGCATAAATCACATTGTAAGTAGTTGCCTTCTTGCAGATTATTGTCTGTTATTCAATACCTTCAAAATATCTTGGAATATACTGCTTCCGTGTTTTGGGTGAACTATTTCTTTAAATGCAAATGTCCCAGTTTGGAGTGACCCCAGAACTCCCTACCCCGACATCATTGCACCCTTGAGCGAGGCACTTGAATTTAGTCTGCTGTGAATCACACTGGATGAAACGGTCCCGACCTAACAATAACGATGATATCAGCATGCACACCACCTCTGTTGTGTACTTTGACTTTTTTTAATGACCCAGAAGAACACAGTATAATAAATCGATAAGGAGTGATCATGTGTGGCTGGTGACGAGTTATTTGTTGGAAGGGTTTGGCTTTATGCTTTATGTACAAGTTTAATTTCCTCTTTGTAAAGCAAAGTAGGTGACTTCAGTGCTGATACGAGTATGTTCAACTGCTTATACATGCAGACATACCAACCAGCAGTCATGAGACATCTGATTATGTTGTTTTAGAGTTGAGTATGTGATTGAATCTTCAGTGATATTACATCTGCGTTCTATTAAAATGGATATTAAATTACCCTATGTCTCATATATGTTGATTGTTTAATGCGTTATAATTTCCATTCATCACTGCTTTTGTTTGCATTATTTGAGTGGTCCCTTTGTCATTGTAAAAAGACCAGTATTATGTGATTATGTGGGTAAACTAGTTTGACATTGAATTAACCCAAAAATGAACATTTTGTAATCATTTACTCACCCTCATACTGTTTTTATTTATTTATTTTCCTTCCAGGCGAATGCTGAGAAATTAGTCTTTGCATCATTTGCGTCAGGGATTCCCAAACGTGTTTGTCAGCAAAAGCCCTTAGAAATAAAATATTTACTTAATATTTTAATAAATTAACAAAACATTTGCATGTTCACAGTTCTCTAATGCTAGTTAATGGTCACATGAGATGCAGGTCAACCAATAAAATATTTATTTATTTATATTTAGAAAATTTTATATAAAATATTTTAGTACATATTTAGATTTTTTTTAATTTAAAATGTAATTTATTTTAAATATGTATTTATGTGAATGTTGCGTTTTTATTATTTAATTATTTTCATCAACTCACAAACCCAGTTTGTGAGAACCTGATTTTGGCAGTGGATTCTGGCTTAATCTCATTCATTGCCCTGATTCCTTGTGTGTGACAGATTGCGAGTGTAAGAGCACTGTATGTGCACAGTGTGTGACGGCGAGTGTCTCTCGCACTGTATGGTCAGCGCATGGGGGAAAGGAGCTGATTGTTTCTATGGCGTTGAGACAAGTAATGTGATTTATCCCTAAACTAAAGGAATATCTCATACAAAAATGCTAGTTTTGTTTTACTGAGAACTATCACTTGCATTATTGGGCCAGTCATTGTCTTGTGTTCAGTGATAACGTGCATGTTTTTTTTATGCCTTGCAAGCGTCAACATTTGGTTTTCTGTTGTGCATTGCTTTTAAACTTTTTTGTAATCAGGCTCTCAAAAAGTATATAACAATTTGGATATAGATTTATCGGCCAACATATCGGTTATCGGCTTTCAAAAATAAAGAATAATCGGTTATCGGTATCGGCCAAAATTTTCATATCGGTGCATCCCTAGAAAATTTTATATAAAATATTTTAGTACATATTTAGATTTTTTTTAATTTAAAATGTAATTTATTTTAAATATGTATTTATTTGAATGTTGCGTTTTTATTATTTAATTATTTTCATCAACTCACAAACCCCAGTTTGTGAGAACCTGATTTTGGCAGTGGATTCTGGCTTAATCTCATTCATTGCCCTGATTCCTTGTGTGTGACAGATTGCGAGTGTAAGAGCACTGTATGTGCACAGTGTGTGACGGCGAGTGTCTCTCGCACTGTATGGTCAGTGCATGGGGGAAAGGAGCTGATTGTTTCTATGGTGTTGAGACAAGTAATGTGATTTATCCCTAAACTAAAGGAATATCTCATACAAAAATGCTAGTTTTGTTTTACTGAGAACTATCACTTGCATTATTGGGCCAGTCATTGTCTTGTGTTCAGTGATAACGTGCATGTTTTTTTTATGCCTTGCAAGCGTCAACATTTGGTTTTCTGTTGTGCATTGCTTTTAAATAGGTCCTTTAGCTTTAGTGTTGGTACCAACAATTAAAATGTGTTTAAATTACAAATCATCAAATCATCAAATTCTTGACCATGAGGGAAGAAAATAATAATTTACATTCATGGATGAAATATTGCAGGGAATCCCAAGCTTTTTTGTCAGCCGAACCCCTATGACCTATAATATTTTACTGAAGTACCCCCTAATATGTAATGATAATATCTCAATAATTGATAATAATTCACCTGTTCATGGTTATCTGATATTGGTTGATGGTCAGATGACATGCAGGTGAACAATAAAACATTTGTATCCTTTTTGTAGTGTTTTTTTACATTTGTCATTTATTTATTTTATTTACATTTGTTTTAGTACGTTATTTTAAATTATTTTAGTTTTATTTTTTTATGTATTTACTTTATAAAGGCCACAGCATTTATAAAGGCTACAGAGATGTTCTTCAGTGCTGTCTGTGTGCTGATATCCTTTATAAGGTCTCTGGCATGAATGTTTATCAGCACAGCAGTGACTCATAATGTTCTCAGTCAGGATTGTGGTGTGAGAATCTAGTGCTGCTGACAGCTCAGCCATAATAATTCTAATTAAATCTAATCAGCCGATAAGAGCTCTTCTATCAGACACTACTGATCTAAGTGATCAGTTTTTGTGTCTGAGTGCATTAAGTGTAATGGCATGTATTATTATTATTATGATTTAATTTTTTTGCAGGTGTGTGTCGGTATCAGTGCAGCCATGCTGTCCAGATTAAGCATGAGTGTGAGGCCGTGTGTGAGCGTGTGCCGATGGGTTCACACTAAAGAAAAGGGAAAACCGCTCATGCTCAACCCACGTACCAACAAGGTTAGACTAAATTCAATCTGTCTTTCCTTCTAGTTCTCTCTCTTTCAGTCACCGTCCTTTCTGGTTTCCATTTATTGAAGAGTTGAAGAATCTGCTTTTAATCTGTAATTTTCAGCATTTGAATTATATAAATGGCACAAAAACGAGGATCTCAGTTGTAATGACAGCATTAAACTCAAACACATACACTAAATAAAACTTATAAAACACAACAGTTTATAAATCTTAATGAAAAACGGAGTGATAAACAACATTTAGTGAGATTAGAGAAGTGACCCGTGTAACACTTGACGCCACAATTCTAGGGTGGTTGCCAGGGTGTTTCTATGTGGTTGCTAAGGTGTCTTGAGTGATTCTAAGCCTCAGCATTACTGTGTGTGTGTGTGTGTGTATATAATATATACATATTTCTTTTTTTTAAATGCAAACCATCATTTTAGCGTAACTCTTTACAACTCAAACATTTTAAATTAACCATAATAAAGTGAAGTTTAAAATAATTATGATGTTGTATTGTGATTATCATCAAATAAGATGTCAACAAGAAAAGATGTAAAAAAATTATGCTAATGTTCCGTAAAATAGAAAAATATTTCTAAAATAATAAATATTTATATTTAAAAATAAATCATGTGCTGCGGCTCATATCATGAGCTGTATGTGTGCAAATGAACACCGTGCCACGCTTTCCTCTGAAACCTGCAGTGCGTGTATTTATTTAATTAAATCACTGCCTCTGCAATTTGATAATCAAACTAAGCCATGTTTATTTCGATATATAATGTGGACATTTAATATAAAACTGGACATTTTAGTAGAGTGTTTAATTATCGCCTCAACTCACGTGAATGTAAGACTGCGTGCACAATACATTGACGTTTTTTTCCCCCCCGCTAGTTTTTTGAACTCCCCAGCACTGATGCATACTGTCTAACACAGTCCCTGTGCGTTTTGAGGGTCTAAATGCTTTTGTCTGGAAAACATTAGAAGAGTGACTCAGCAGATGTGCCACGTATCCTCAAAAACATGGGTGTGTGCTTCATTTCCGTGCTGTAGACCACTGGTTTTGCTTCAGGCCTCTTATTTTACTTTGGAGATCAAGCGATGACCCAAGACACAATCAAAAATGTTTATTGTACAAAACTAAACTAAAATGCCAGATGGTTTCATGTTCTCAGCAGCCATTAATTCACCTCACAAAATCATATGGTGGTTGATAAACTATGTTTATCCTTGCTGCAATTGTATTTAATTTAGTCTGTAGTCCTTTTATTATTTGCTTTTAACATAATTGTTTTTTAAGCAGACCTGTAACCCACCAGCGCTGTTAAAAACTGTTCCCAGCCCTCAAATATGCTCAAACACAGATGTACACACACTCCAGGCATATGGAATGTAAAGTGAATGCAGTTCCTGTATGTTATAGATGGACGTTTCCCTCTCGCTGACCCTCATTGGTCGCTGTACTGATTTGATCTCCTCCCCGCAGACATTTCCTCCTCACACACAAGATGTATGCATTACAATTGTTGCAGCTCAGGTCAAAGATTCATGCATGGTTTTAATGTACAGCAGAGCAGGGCTCCAGGCAGCCCACCCTCAAACACACATATAGCCAGTGTTTCAGGGTCTCTGTATGACTCATTGTGTTCTCTGCCCTCCATATGTCATGACACTCTGCACAGACAATGTATTAAATTAGACCATCTGCAGTTGTCTTTGTGTGTCTGGCTTTGTCTGTAATTTGCGTCGTTTGCTAAGGCAAGCATCACTAGCATTGCTCATACTTATGGTTGGGGATTTGAACAAACCTGTGGCCCTAAATAAACTTTGATGTTGCACCAAGCAAGTGATAAAATTTGATCCGTTTGTAGACAGTGTAGTTCTTAATGTCTACTTGAATCTGACACATTCCTAATAACAAAAATATTCCTTTAAATATTATTATTAAATAATAAAAATAATTTCAAACCACAAATGGATATAGAATAAGTTAAATAAGTAACACTACATAATAATAATAATAATAATACATATTTTAAAAAGCTACAATTATTTTTATTTAAAATATAAAACATTTGGATCGGATCTATTATTATTATTATTATTATTGTATTTTATTTTAATTATTTATTTTTTGTTCATAAACAAAAAAAAAACTTGATCATTGGTTGTAAAAATATTTAATGCCACTTTTTTTCAGTTGACCATTGTTAGGCATTCAAATTTTTTTAAAGAAAGCCTTGGAGATTCGGTTTTGGGCTCTTTTGACTTTGACAAACACTCCCAACTTGCAATCCTCTATTTTACTGCAGTAAAAATGTAGTGTGAACATTCATTGTGTATTTGTGCATGCACAGGGAATGGCCTTCACTCTGAAGGAACGGCAGATTTTGGGCATTCATGGTCTGTTGCCTCCAAAGATCGAGACTCAGGACACCCAGGCCATGCGCTTCCAGAAGAACCTGAAGAAGATGTCCGACCCACTGCAGAAGTACATTCATTCACCTCGCTACCCTTTTCAGATAATAAGAGCTGTTCTACAATTTGATTTGAAATTGAATTTAAAATGTCCATATAAAAACTGAAGTTTGCTGTGTATATTATGCAAGAATATGAGAAATTTTGCAATAAAGGTTGTGTGGCTCAAAAAATCTTAGCCAGTAATATCATAACCTGCTTTTTTTCATGATCCTGATAGATAAAGTTATGTAGCTAAAAAGTGCAACCCAACATTATTTCACACTCCGTATTCTGTTTCTGTTTGAAAATGTCCCATTACAAAAGTGAAATATTTTTTGAATGCAAATTCATGTATGGGTTCATTTGAACAGGTACATCTATCTAATGGGGATTCAGGAAAGAAACGAGCGTCTCTTCTACCGCGTGCTTATGGAAGACATTGAGGCTCTCATGCCCATCGTCTACACACCTACTGTTGGTCTCGCATGTACTCAGTATGGACATATCTTCAGGCGACCCAAGTAAGCTACACTTCATTAATTATTACCCATTTAGCTTTGATACATTGAACCTTTTCGGTGTAGATCACAGCTGTGATTGTATGCCCAGCCTGCTCTTATTCTCAACTTGTGTTGAAGTCATTTTTAGATGTGCAAGAAGGCAAAAATGTTGCGATTTAGAAATGCTGCTCACCAGGTGCTCAAATAAATATGATGGTGATACTGAGAGCAACTTGCTCAGGATTTACAGCATCACTGCAAAAGAAATTGAAGAATAAAAATAGTATTTTCTAGATTTTAATAGAAAAATTACTTGTCTTCCCTGGCTGCATGCAAAAACAAATATGGTGTGACCAGTCTGATTAATGAACAAATAAATCTTATGAGCCAGTTCTTGTAATGAATCATTCAATGCGACTCACAAACTCATGAATGATCGTTTTGAATCAGTTTAACGAATACTTCTATTTGAGTCCTTCAACACTGAGTCAGTCAGGGCGTTTACCGGTTTAACATTGTGTAGCTTAAAGAAGATGGAGTAAAAACATCTAAATGTTTTATCGATTTCTGAAGAAATACCGTGAGAAGTACTGCACCTTCAATGATGACATCCAGGGTGTGTACCAGTACTGGACTTACTAATGGGGTTTGCTGTGTTTCATTTATTTTTATTTCAGTTTTAGTCCAGTTAGTAATTTTAGTGCTTCAATTTAAACTTTCAAATTAAGTAAAAAGTTTTAAATCTAATATTTATATTTTATTTCAACTTTATTTAAATTATCCAAAATGTTTTTATAACTTTTACTTTGTTAATGATAACACTGATAAGCACTTAGAAGTCTGATTCATTTTAGTGAATCAGTTCACTTAATTCAGCATGAGGAAGTATGATCAGACTTGCGGGTTTTTTCTTTTTTCTTTTTTTTTTTTTCCCAAAATCTAAATGAGACCAATTATGTCTGTCATATTGAATTGTTTTTGGTCCTCCTTTGCCTTACAAGCACAGGTATTTCCTTTTAAGAAATGCATATTTGATTGATTTATTTTCGGATTGTTTGCTTGTCTACTGTGCATCAGTAGTTGTGTTTGTGTGTCCGCAGGCACTGCATCAGTAGCTCTGGCGGGTTTACTGTCAGCTCAACGCGTTGTGGGAAAGTCAATAACTGAACATAAAGTTCTGTTTCTGGGGGCTGGAGAGGTGAGCTCACGTGACACATTTTAAAGACACTATAATGCAAACCCAGTCTTTTAATCTGTGTGGTTTGATATGAGATTAAACTCTAACATAACCTGTGTATGATGGAATGGAATTTAGATTAAGATGGAATTTTATATTTTTTAGGCTGCTCTGGGAATCGCTAACCTGATCGTCATGGCCATGATGGAGTCGGGAATGTCCCAGGCAGAAGCCAGAAAGAAAATCTGGATGTTTGACAAATATGGTCTGTTAGTAAAGGTGAGCAAGCATGGTTGCGTAAGAGTATGAGTGTGCCTTTTTTTTTTTTTTACCTTTAAGTCAAAGTTAAAAATATCTGAAAGTCTTTGCATTATAAGGCAAAATATGAAACTAAGTTAAAGTCTTTGCAAGAAACACAAACTTGGCTGTCATCGTTTGTTTGCAGAAACCAACATAAGTCTGATCATGTGGAAAAGCAGTATCACTTTTTTGGAATGCAGCTGCGGTTAAATGCACTTGCATCTCTGAATCCTTTATGATACGAAATTGATGTAAAGACAGCGAGTTATGTTTTCAGAACAGGACAAAACATCTGGAAAAAAAAAACAGCTACTGTCTAGGATCTCATCAGTAATAATCAAACTGCAATAATGCTGAGGGAAAAAAAGAGAGAGCGAGAGAGAGAGAGAGAGATTGCAAGCTTGTAGACAGGAGTGTGTTCGACCAAAGTCCCTTTCTCGGTTCGACTTGAAGCAGCAATGCGCAGACCAATCGCTGTATGACATCAAAGCACCGCGAGAGCTACAGAGAGCAGATGGCTCCGCATGCTTTCGAATCGCTCTCTTTGATGTCCGATCAGTCTGTGCAATGCTGCTTCAAATTAGTGATGAGAAGTCCAGTTATTTTCTGCGAACCGGTTCTTTCGGACAGTTCGTTTCAATGAACCGGTTCAAAAAACCGGTTCGTCGGTTCTATTACGCCCTAACATAATGACGTCATTCGCGATGACGTAATGATATCAAGTCTATCGTTCTGGGCCAGGATGAAAATACACATTCAAATATATAAAGTCAGTAATCCCTGCACCTTCAATGATGACATCCAGGGTGTGTACCAGTACTGGACTTATTAATGGGGTTTGCTGTGTTTCATTTATTTTTATTTCAGTTTAAGTCCAGTTAGTAATTTTAGTGCTTCAATTTAAACCTTCAAATTAAGTAAAACGTTTTTAATCTAATATTTATATTTTATTTCAACTTTATTTAAATTATCCAAAATCTTTTTATAACTTTTACTTTGTTAATGATAACAATGATAGCACTTAGAAGTCTGATTAATTTTAGTGAATCAGTTAATTTGATTCAGCATGAGGAAGCATGATCAGACTTGCTTTTTTTCTTTTTTCAAAATCTAAATGAGACTAATGATGTCTTTTGTTATATTTTCATACTGAATTGTTATTGGTCCTGCTTTGCCTTACAAGCACAGGTATTTCCTTTAAGAAATGCATATTTGATTTATTTATTTTCGGATGTTTGCTTGTCTACTGTGCATCAGTAGTTGTGTTTGTGTGTCCGCAGGCACTGCATCAGTAGCTCTGGCGGGTTTACTGTCAGCTCAACGCGTTGTGGGGAAGTCAATAACTGAACATAAAGTTCTGTTTCTGGGAGCTGGAGAGGTGAGCTCACGTGACACGTTTTAAAGACACTATAATGCAAACCCAGTCTTTTAATCTGTGTGGTTTGATATGAGATTAGACTCTAACATAACCTGTGTATTTAAGATGGAATTTTGTATTTTTTAGGCTGCTCTGGGAATCGCTAACCTGATCGTCATGGCCATGATGGAGTCGGGAATGTCTCAGGCAGAAGCCAGAAAGAAAATCTGGATGTTTGACAAATATGGTCTGTTAGTAAAGGTGAGCAAGCATGGTTGCGTAAGAGTATGAGTGTGCCTTTTTTTTCATTTAAGTCACAGTTAAAAATATCTGAAAGTCTTTGCATTATAAGGCAAAATATGAAACTAAGTTAAAATCTTTGCAAGAAACACAAACTTGGCTGTCATCGTTTGTTTGCAGAAACCAACATAAGTCTGATCATGTGGAAAAGCAGTATCACTTTTTTGGAATGCAGCTGCGGTTAAATGCACTTGCATCTCTGAATCCTTTATGATACGAAATTGATGTAAAGACAGCGAGTTATGTTTTCAGACCAGGACAAAACATCTGAAAAAAAAAAACAGCTACTGTCTAGGATCTCATCAGTAATAATCAAACAGCAATAATGCTGAAGAAAAAAAGAAAAACCCATAACTATGATTGTCTGTAAACTTTCAGAAACACTCTCAGATACTGAAAGTACTTTTTGTTTATCACTTGTGATTGTCTTTTTCCCCCTTTATTACTTCATATTTGCTTGTATGTTTTGAAGCTGTATTTAGTTGGTTAAATTCTTAACAATTGTTTTGATTTATTATTCATTTGTAATTATTTTAAAAAGCAGCCTGCTTATATAATTTAATATAAATGCACAAAACAAATTTGATATAAATTGTATATGAAAATGTAACCATGTGCAGAAATATTGAAAATTGAGGGTGCAACGCATCGTGATATCAAATTGAATCGAATCGTTGATATGATAATTGTAATCGAATCATGCGGGGGGGTCTGGGCAGAGAGAGAGAGATTGCAAGCTCGTAGACAGGAGTGTGTTTGACCAAAGTCCCTTTCTCGGTTCGACTTGAAGCAGCAATGTGCAGACCAATCGCTGTATGACATCAAAGCACCGCGAGAGCTACAGAGAGCAGATGGCTCCGCATGCTTTCGAATCGCTCTCTTTGATGTCCGATCAGTCTGTGCAATGCTGCTTCAAATTAGTGATGAGAAGTCCAGTTATTTTCTGCGAACCGGTTCTTTCGGACAGTTCGTTTCAATGAACCGGTTCAAAAAACCGGTTCGTCGGTTCTATTACGCCCTAACATAATGACGTCATTCGCGATGACGTAATGATATCAAGTCTATCGTTCCGGGCCAGGATGAAAATACACATTCAAATATATAAAGTCAGTAATCATAACTTCAGTCAGTTAAAACATCATAATCATGATCTGAAAAGTTTACAATTATGTTTTGTAACTAAGCACCCAAATACAGGTACAGGCAGTGATGTGCATACGAGGATTTAAGTCTTGAAGATACACTGAACAAAATTATAAACGCAACACTTTTGTTTTTGCCCCCATTTTTCATGAGCTGAACTCAAAGATCTAAGACTTTTTCTATGTACACAAAAGGCCTATTTCTCTCAAATATTGTTCACAAATCTGTCTAAATCTGTGTTAGTGAGCACTTCTCCTTTGCCGAGATAATCCATCCACCTCACAGGTGTAGCATATCAAGATGCTGATTAGACAGCATGATTATTGCACAGGTGTGCCTTAGGCTGGCCACAATAAAAGGCCACTCTAAAATGTGCAGTTTCACATACACATACATTCAAAATGCCATCAATAAAATGTACCTGTGTTCGTTGTCCATAACATATGCCTGCCCATACCATAACCCCACCGCTACCATGGGCCACTCGATCCACAACGTTGACATCAGCAAACCG